>NC_090255.1:20072521-20205358 GCF_037325665.1 Littorina saxatilis | reverse complement strand
AATGTTAAAGTTTCTATCACACACACACATACACACATACATACATACGCACTCACGCACGCACGCACAGACAGACAGAGTTTACCATCGCATAGGCTACACTTACGTGAGCCAACGAGTGCAGAAAACGCAATGAAAGCGAAAGCGCCCGAGTCGCACACTTATTTCCCTGTCAAGTAGGTTTAATTTGTACACATTAGAAGAAAAACAAGTCGCGTAAGGCGAAAATACAATATTTAGTCAAGTAGCTGTCGAACTCACAGAATGAAACCGAACGCAATGCCATTTTACTCGTAGCATCGTCGGGCCACCGCTCATGGCAAAGGCAGTGAAATTGACAAGAAAAGCGGGGTAGTAGTTGCGCTAAGAAGGATAGCACGCTTTTCTGTACCTCTCTTTGTTTTAACTTTCTGAGCGTGTTTTTAATCCAAACATATCATATCTATATGTTTTTGGAATCAGGAACCGACAAGGAATAAGATGAAAGTGTTTTTAAATTGATTTGGACAATTTAATTTTGATAATAATTTTTGTATATTTAATTTTCAGAGCTTGTTTTTAATCCGAATATAACATATTTATATGTTTTTGGAATCAGCAAATGATGGAGAATAAGATAAACGTAAATTTGGATCGTTTTATAAATTTTTATTTTTTTTTTACAATTTTCCGATTTTTAATGACCAAAGTCATTAATTAATTTTTAAGCCACCAAGCTGAAATGCAATACCGAACCCCGGGCTTCGTCGAAGATTACTTGACCAAAATTCGAACCAATTTGGTTGAAAAATGAGGGCGTGACAGTGCCGCCTCAACTTTCACGAAAAGCCGGATATGACGTCATCAAAGACATTTATCAAAAAAATGAAAAAAACGTTCGGGGATTTCATACCCAGGAACTCTCATGTCAAATTTCATAAAGATCGGTCCAATAGTTTAGTCTGAATCGCTCTACACACACACACACACACACACACACACACACACACACACACACACACACACACACACACACGCACACACGCACACACGCACGCACATACACCACGACCCTCGTTTCGATTCCCCCTCGATGTTAAAATATTTAGTCAAAACTTGACTAAATATAAAAAGTGATTGCCTACCTTCCTACCCTATTTGTTTTGGCTATGTTACCGTAACCACACCTATTATTTTTTTGGGCCTAATCATCTTCACAAAATACAGAGATATCATTCGAGTGAATAATGACAAGATGCTGCTATGCAGTCATACCGTTGAGTTCATCAATTTGCAACTATAGTCTCTGGGTAGCCTTGCCAAATGTGGACGATGATTTGAGAGACTCATCTATTGTTTGAGAGGTCGACCTTGAGGGATTTTAAAAAGATAGAATGAACTGAGTGTTTAATTTGCCGCTGTGTTTGACACGTACCTTACCCCCTCCCCTCTCCCTGATTTTGCCAGATGACTTTGATCAGGACAAATAAATTGACTACATTTGTTATATTTCAAGTTTATGATTTTTTTCAGACACACGCGCTGCTGCTCGTAACGCAGGACATGTATACGAAGCAGATCTTGAGTCATCATTGTCATTTGCAATAATATGAGCATTTGTTCTAAATCTAAAGGGAAACAAGTCGCGTAAGGCGAAATTACTACATTTAGTCAAGCTGTGGAACTCACAGAATGAAACTGAACGCACTGCATTTTTTCACAATGACCGTATAAGTAGTCCGCCGCTTGTGCATAACGGAGTGAAACTGACGAGCCGGTTCAGCGCGGTAGTGGTTTCGCTGTGCTGCATAGCACGCTTTTCTGTACCTCTCTTCAATTTAACTTTCTGAGCGTGTTTTTAATCCAAACATATCATATCTATATGTTTTTGGAATCAGGAACCAACCGGGAATAAGATGAAATTGTTTTTAAATCGAGTTCGAAAATTTTATTTTGATCATGATTTGTATATTTTTAATTTTCAGAGCTTGTTTTTAATCCAAATATAACATATTTATATGTTTTTAGAATCAGGAAATGATGTAGAATAAGATGAACGTAAATTTGGATCGTTTTATATATAAAAAAAAAAAATTATTACAATTTTCAGATTTTTAATGACCAAAGTCATAAATTAATTTTTAAGCCACCAAGCTGAAATGCAAAACCAAAGTCCGGCCTTCGTCGAAGATTGCTTTACAAAAATGTCAATCAATTTGATTGAAAAATGAGGGTGTGACAGTGCCGCCTCTTATCGAAAAAAAGAAAAAAACATCCGGGGATATCATTCCCAGGAACTCTCATGTCAAATTTCATAAAGATCGGTCCAGTAGTTTGGTCAACATCCGGGGATATCATTCCCAGGAACTCTCATGTCAAATTTCATAAAGATCGGTCCAGTAGTTTGGTCTAAATCGCTCTACACACACAGACACACACACACATACACACACACACACACACACCACGACCCTCGTCTCGATTCCCCCTCTATGTTATATTTAGGAACACCCCCCCCCCCCAAAAAAAAAAAAAAAAAAAAAAAGTCTGTTTAAGGTAACATAGGCACAAAAAAAGGGTCGGTAGGTCGGGATTTTTATTTTCTTTTTTTAACATTTCTCAAAACCCCCATATTTTTAAGTTATTTTGCCAAAAAACAAAGACCTTTTTTTTTTCTTTTCTTTTTTTTTCCCCAAATGCCCCCCCAAAAAAAGTCTAGGGTCGCGCGAAAAAATAGGGTCGGTCGGGATACCGTAAACAGACTATTTATTATTTTTTTGTGTGCCTTAGAATGCAATTCAGGGCCCCTAAGCGCGTCAGAAGTTCAAGCGACCGCGATAGGTAATGATTTGACCCGGGTTATTGTGTTATAACGCTTTTACCACTAAATGTATGATGATGTTTTCTTTTACTGCTTCGACTATCCTGAATAACATTTCACACACATTTTGTAAAATAACATATGATACAAGTATATTGATACTTACTGTATTATCCATTTGTCAACACAAAACAATGTATTATGTATCATATGCAAGGCCAAACATGACAATGACGATCAAATTCAAAGTGTTCAGTTCGTGAAAATCATGTCCAGCCATTCTAAAAAATAAATTCAAATGAAATCACGTGTGTGTGTGTGTGTGTGTGTGTGTGTGTGTGTGTGTGTGTGTGTGTGTGTGTGTGTGTGTGTGTGTGTGTGTGTGTATGTGTGTGTGTGTGTGTGTGGCTACAGCTCCACTGACAAGCTTGAAATTTGAGACAAGTTCTAATTTTTCGACTAGTCGGGTAAATTAAGTTCAAATTAGCCGAACTCAAGCCGACTATCTTTCATTGCTGCCAGAGCTTTCTTCATGTCTTCTAAAGACCATTTCCCGTGACTGAAAGACCAAAGAGTAGAGATATTGCAATTTGTGACCCTCCACCACGGATTGAGTCGCATGTCACCTTTGCATGATTTTCATATTTTTACATTTTCCTAAAGAGTTTGTTATGCTCTATCCAATGGTGAAAACCGTTTTAGAACCTGTTAGAGTTATAAACCTGTGACTAAGGTGACCCACACACTGTTACCAGACACTCCCCGGACTTATATTTAGCCTAGGACAGAACCGCGCGAGGTGACATGCGACTCATTTCGTGGTGGAGGGTCACATTTTCTAACATCAGTACTCAAAAAGTTAGACATTCAGCGACATTCAGCTCAAATATTCTAAAAGTTTTCACCCGCCACCCGTTGTTAGTCGTTGCGCCATTTTTCGTATGCAATCGTGATTGACAATCACCAGTAACGTAAAAATACAGTGACATACAAAATTGTTTCACGAACTGTTACAATATTCGCCTTGTTCAATGTATCCCCCCCCCCCCCCCTGTTCAATTTACCCCCCCCCCCCTTTACCCTACTTTGCGCTTGCCAAATATGGATATAAGAGAATGTGTGTGTGTGTGTGCGTGTGTGTGTGCATGTGTGTGCATGCATGTGTGTGTATATGTGTGTGTGTGTGTGTGTGTGTGTGTGTGTGTGTCTGTGTGTGTGTGTGTGCATGTGTCTGTGTGTGCGCGTGATTGATGGAGAACAATAATTGTGCAATTAGAACGCACACACGTTTTTGACAGGTCGATTTTGGAAGGCGGTCGTGACCCCTGTAAAAGAAATCTTTGATCCGAAATGTTTTCCAGACAAGTTGAGTGGATCATAGAAGTGTATTCTATGAGTGGATGTTTCAGTTGTGGTACAGGAGCTTGTATCCAACCACCGGTCGATCATTATTTACTCCTGCATGCTTATTATTTACTGCTGCATGCAAGCTTACCCTTACTACTACTTTTCACTGGATGATCGGCCAGCGGTTGGATACAAGCTCCTGTGAGTCGTTGTACAAAAATGGTTGCAATGACTTGTTTTTATTATGAGATCTGAGGGTCCTGGGGCCAGTTTCATATACGCGCTCTTAGGCGTTCCTAGGAATAGGGCCTTAAGAGCTCTTAGCTGAGAGTGGGACGAAAGTTAGGAACGACTCGTTTCATGAACCATCTCAGGGGTCACTCTTTGCTAAGAGCAGCAAAGCGATATTTTTTAGTTGCGTATAAGATTGGTTGCGTCACGTCCGGTTGAAAGTCACAACATCCGGCGAAAGCAGACGAAAAGCAGACGACACCACATGTATCCAAACAAAGTAAGGACAAATTTACAGAGAGAGAAATAATAACCCTCCTTGCGGATGTCAACGAAAGCAACGCGACCGTGGAGGCTAGTTTTTCTAGCTCGTCACGAAACGAATAAAATACGAGCCTTGCATGGAACAGTACATAGATCTAGATCTGAATGACGTCCTTGAAATTGTCCGCAATGAATTTTCTCGGCCTCAAAATTGTTAATAACTTCTACATCTGCAAACCTTATCACTTGATATATGGTATGCAAAAACGTCATCCTATGCATGACCCTTGTACAAATTGACACATTTATAGATTAAATGGTCTGATCCTTTTGTGCATTTTCAAAAAAGGTTGCCAAATTCGGGGATCGACTCATCAGTACGAGGTTTGAATTGTTCAGTAACCGAACTATACCCGATTTCAGCACTCAAGATTGTTACATTTGGGATAAATTGAATGACATATAGTATACATGAATCAATATTAGACAGTCAGTTATTTGAATATAGCAATAACAAGCAGGATCAGGCCATTTCCAATGGATGAATGCGTTCCTGTCATTAATGAATTTTGCGCGGCTTTGCGAAAGTGTAACTGTACAATGAAGTTTGTTTTTTCTCAGTCATTTGAGTTTAGCAAATATGTTCATAGTTGTTGTGCATACACTTTAGTTCATCCACGACCATTCTACACAGTTTCGAGTCTCTAGGTATTATGATCAGAATTTACCTTTTATCCAAAATGTGTTTCAAATTACGCCTCCGAAATTGTCAGTGGCACGAAAGCTAGGTCACCGATGATATGGGGAGTGAAGGGGGTGTTTGTGTATACTCAGACATCCAGACAATCCAAAAGGTATAAGTCTGGAGGGTTTAAATCAGGTAAATATTGCTACCGCTAAATGTCAAACCTTGTTCTGTTGAGACAATAGCCGAATTTGGAAACTGTATTTCGAAATTGCACAAACGTCATACCATTTGATCTACAACAGTTGCCACTCAAGGGAAGGGTCATGCATAGGCTGAAGCTTATGTCCCCCAAATGTATATAGTGATCCGGTTAAGACAACATTATGTGCGTGTGTGTGTGAGTGTGTGTGTGTTTGCTTGATCTGCACCTTGCATCGATCTGCGTGAGGCATTGCTGACAGATTCAGATAGGGAGGGGTATTTTGCGACTGTATTTTGTTTTCGGTGTGTGTTGTCAGGTCAAAGTTGTTAAACTTATCTTGCGTCTTTGTCATGCAATTGCGACGTAAATGAAAGGAAAGTGTATTTCATTCAGACAATCAAAGACTGGGTGTCAAAATATGTGTGGGTGTTTTTGTTTTTGTTTAGATATGAAGTATTTTCTGTACTTGTGAAGACATTGACTCTGCATTAATCAGCCGTGGTAGATCAGTCATACTGAAGAAAGAGAGAGAGAGAGAGAGAGAGAGAGAGAGAGAGAGAGAGAGAGAGAGAGAGAGAGCATTGGTCAGCATATCCTACCGATGGTCATTTCAGTGAGAAAGCATTGTTTGTGTTATAAACGTGTTCATATCTTGACACAGACATACAAGCACACACACAGACTTTTATCTACAAGCAGTTTGCAAATGCCAACAGCAAGCATGGAACCCAACAAAACGTCATTAAAATCTTCTGATCATTCACATCTGTCTTTATTTCAATGCGATGCATCGATTTTCACCACAACTTAACACGAGAAATAGCAGGGTTACATTGTTTGACCTTTTTCTGGTTACCTTTTACATACCTTCCTTACACTGTAAAGCATCATAAACACCAACATGAATAAGTTTATATTTGTACATTGGATAATTGCAGACTAGGACTAGGAGGTTTTTGTGGATTACATTCAGTCACTGACACCTGTGATCATCCAAAATTTAATCAATCAAAACTGCCTTTAGACATGTACCTAAAAGTAATGATTTTTACTTTCATACTTTCCAGATAGCCATTAACGCCATAAATACCGGATTTTGAATCCCATTATGTACATGGGGTGGTTGACAAGATAGTTTGCTTAACAAGGATATTTTTAAAGAGAGCTGTATCTGATACACAGAGGATGGCCATGTAAAACCTTAAAATAGAATACAAACATATTCTTTATTAGAAAGAGATCATTTTAAAAGGCATCCTCCCCCCCCCCTCCCCCCTACCAGTGTTTGTCCAAGTGTAAGACTTGTCTTATTCCATCAATCCATGCAAAAGACAGTCCAGATCTGTGATGATGAGAACAATTCTTTGAACGGGAAAGATTGTGTCTTTAAAAAATAAGCACCATGTCAAAATGTTTACTTGCACAATTTCACAATACACATTGAGTCAGGCTGTTTGAAGTTAATGCGATACAGTATCAAATAGTAGACATGTACATTAATATTTAAAGCATAAGGTATGTATTTTGTTTTTACATGAAAAAAGTTCAACCTGTAAAATCATTTCCTAATATGTTTGATAGTTTTTGCTTGTTATAGAACAATGTTTAAAAAGAATTAGTATTATTAAAAAACATTATTCTTGAGCCTGTTGCTCCAAATTCATGGGGTGACTGTGAGTTAAGATATTTTTATTTACTTATTGTTTCTTTTTATACTCTTCAAAAAAAGAAACGCATAGTTGCTACTTGCCAAATTTGTTTTATTTTTCAAAAAAATTAACAGAAAATCCAATATTTAGATTATTTGTTTGAAATTTGGTATGGACACAGTTGAATGCACACACAGTTCATTTGCATCTTCAAATCAATTAGTCAATCAATACGATTGGGTGCCGAGGCTGTCAAGTCAGTAGGGGGTGTGACTGCCTTGAGCAGCAACAACTGCCCGGCACCTTCTGGGCATGGACTGGATCAGATGCCGGATATCTTGCTGTGGGATGGTGTCCCATTCCTCCTGAAGTGCCTGCAATAGATCGCGGTGATTTGCCGGCGCTTCTTCTCGCCTGCGCACACGTCTGTCCAATTCATCCCAGAGGTGTTCTATCGGGTTCATGTCTGGCGACATGGATGGCCAGGGAAGCACCTGGACATGGTGGTCGGTGAGGAACTGGGTGGTGAGTCGTGCTGTGTGCGGGCGAGCGTTGTCCTGCTGGAATATGGCATCCTGGTCAGCCAGAAGAGGATGGGCGTGTGGGCGCAGAATTTCCTCCACGTATCGCTGGGCAGTTATGCGCCCTTGGACGTGCACCAGGGTGCTCCTTCCAGCGGTATTGATCGCCCCCCACACCATGACGCCTCCACCACCATGAACGGGTGCCTCATCCACACAGTCTGGGCGCGTAACGTTCGTTTACTCTCCGGTAGACCCTCCTCCGACCATCATGTCGCTGGAGCAGGAAGTAGGACTCGTCGCTGAACCACACGTGTCACCAGTGATTCCGGACGGTCCAGCGAAGGTGCTGGTTGCCCCACTGCACTCGGTTCTGGCGATGGCGGCGGGTGAGGACAGCTCCTCTGTGAGGTCTGCGAGCTCTCAAACCAGCTTCATGCAGGCGGTTCCGCACGGTCTGGTCCGATAATCGGTGTGGCCCGGGGAGAGCCTGGACAGAAGATGAGGCCGACAGGAAACGATTCGGAGGTGGCGGAGCCGTATGAAGCGGTCGTGAGCAGCAGTTGTCGCCCTTGGTCTTCCCGCTCGTGGCAAGTCAGCAACGGAGCCAGTGGCTTGAAACCTGACCCACAGTCTACTGATGGTGCTCTGGGACACGTGGAAGTGCCTGGCGATTGCACTTTGACTTTGGCCTGCTTGTAAACGACCCAATGCAATTTGGCGGTCTTCTCTGCTCAATCGGGCCATCTTTCGTCGCTGAATTGTCGTCTGATTTCTTTGTGGCGAACAATCCGCTTTTATGGGTTTTGGAAGACATGGTGAGAGCTCAATATTCCCCGAGTTTCACGAGATTACACTGAAGCATGACGAGTGGTCATGCCAAATGAGCAATTTTGACATTGCAGCCACTGATAACGCATGCGTCACGTGCAGAGCTCACTTGTGGCAATGGACGAAAGGTCGACGACCAGATAAACATTTTCTGCAGTTTGGTGGATATCCTTGTAGCCATATAACTAAATTAACCAAATATTACAAGCTATGCGTTTCTTTTTTTGAACAGTATATATTGGTTTTGGGAAACAGCTACCAGCTTGTTTATGGCTATGTGAGCCAAAGTTACAAACACAATTGTCTGATCAACCTTGATCTTGTTCATGCAAGGTAGGTAATACTATGGCCATTGCATATACACTCTGCCAAAAAATTGTTGACCCATTTTCGTACCCCTACTAGAAAAATCATTCCCGTGTCAATTCATTCAAACTTTCTTTGTCATTAAAGGCCATCGAGGGGGCTATCTCGCACACTTTTGGAATCAAAGATTTAATAGTGGAACCACCCTTTTAAGACCATTTGGCCACAACATTCATGAAACAGAACTGTTTGTGTTAAAATTTGGTGTGCATTAGCTTCAATGTACGTAGAATGATAATATATGGTCCAAAATTGTTTTTCCTCTTAGATTGTCTGTAGTAAAAATTATTAAATGGCGGGGTCCTGATTTGGCCTATATGGTCCGCTGGACCCAAAAAGCAACATCTATCATATCACTTATTAAATGGCAAAGCGTTCAATCAAAACAGGTTAGTTCACCGATGACAAGATAGATTCCAAACTATTCATCGGAATGATTTAAACTTTTGCAGAAATGTTTTAGACATTCTGATAGATATTTTGTCTGAGAGGATGATCTCTAACAGACTATAAGAAAACAAATTGAAAAGATACACATTTTCCAGTATTCATAAATATTGTACCCACAAAGTCAACATTTGTAGATTACTTTTGTTTTGTTTTTGAGCTTATCCTCTCAAGTCGCGGCTAGCTGCAACCTACCCGCGAGCTTGCCACGACCTGGTCGCGACTAGCTGCGATGTCCTAGACCCCTCCCACAAGTATGTTGCGACTTAGTCACGGATAGCCGCGATGTCCTGGTGCACTTGCCACAAGCTTCCCGCGAGCTTCCTGCTATGTGCCTATGATTAGTCAATTCTTAACCAGGTTTGAAATTAAAAATTCATTCACTGAAGTGGTGGTACATATGCAGCTAGCAGGTATGTCAGTTGAGAACTGCATGACTTTGCTAATTCCATACACTTTTTTAATGCTTCAACTACTTTGACATTTGTCAGGGGTTTATTTTGTCTTTTTCACACTTGATCGATTAAACTAACATCTTTCATGCACTGACTACATTTCTTGTTGATAGAATATTTTTTTCAGTACATGATCATGATTATTATTTTAAGATGGAGCAGCTAGTTGAGATTCTAATTTAACATCCCTGTATTCAACAGTTCAGACCTGTTAACTTTTTTGTTATTAAATTACTACAGACCAGAACTTAACCTTAGACTTTACAGAGAAAAATCATCATTAATGCTCAAGAAATTTGCAAATATTTTTCATAATGCAGAGACCTGCATGCACATACCTTCATCCAGGGCTAGCTATTTCAATATGGCTGACTGAGGGAAAGCACTCTGCTCACTATATTTAGACAATCACAATGTCATGGCCCTAAGGTCGCGGCTAGCTGTAATGTTGTTGGGAAGCTTGCACCAAGGTCGCAGCTAACAGCCATGTAATCGCGCCAAAGTCGCAGCTACCTGCGATGTTGTTGCGAGACTCGCACCAAGGTCGCAGCTACCCGCGATGTTGTCGTGAGGCTTGCACCAAGGGTGCAGCTACCCGCGATGTTGTTGCGAGGCTCACGCCAAGGTTGCAGCTATCTGCAATGTTGTCGCGAGGCTTGCGCCAAGGTTGTGGGTAGCTGCGACCTTGTTGTGAGGCTCGTGCCAACATCGTGGGTAGTCGTGACCATCTGCGACTAGTTGCCGTGATGTGTTTAGATCGCTGCGACCTCGCAGCGACATTGCAGCGACTTTTCATTGCTGTAAGGGATATATATTTATCTCACTCTCAGAAACTATTCAACATTATTAATTGAGACTTCATGTAATCTCCGATCACCATACAACCGTACAATTGCACAACTTTTGAAAAATTATCTTTTAACACAAACGAAGTAATTTGAACTACTCAGTCGGGATGATGTGGGTTGCGGACGACCCATATGGATCGTTCCGTAAGGAATTTTACCCTGTGTATTCTAATTGGGATGGTGTATGTCATGTATGTCCCATACTATGCAAAGAGACGGCAAAACTCCTAATTGGATGGCGTGGGTAGTGTACGACCCATACTTTTTACTTTTAATCCTTCTTTGGAAAGTATGGATTGTACACGACCCACATCATCAGGACTGTGTAGTCCAAAGCGTGATTCTTTTAAGAACTAGGGAGATGCGAATGAGGGCAGAATGTTTTGATGAGGCAGTCTATTGTAAAACAAATTATATGACTGAAAAGGGCATGTATTGATTGCCCTTATTCAAAAAGCTGTTTGAGTTCACATGAGGTAGTGTGTATACAGTGATTCCTACAACACAGGCACCCCCAAAAATCAAATTCGAAAAATCAAGGTTTCTGCGTTAAAATCGACAAAACATCAGAGCAATCAAATGTGCATCTGAAACAGTCAATTTTGTTACTATGCCATGCTGAGCGGTGTATGTGTTAATTCTCTCAGTAGGTATATGTGGTAATCCTCTCAGTAGGCATAAAAGGCAGTTTTTGAAGCCGTTTTAGCGGGTAATGAAACAAAACAATACATTTGAATTTCTGCAACTTTTTAACGCATTGCCTTCAAATATTTGGTGATTCGTGCTAACACATGTCATGAATTAGAAAAGACAACATAAAACAGGTTTGCGATTGTGAGGTGTTAACCGGTATTTTTACCGACAATTATCAAATAAATTAATTAAGCAACAAATCAGATGTACCGAATTACAAACAAAATGTCAAGTCATTTGAGACCTTAGTACTGCTGTTATGCGACATGTTAGAAAGAATTTAAAAAAATAAAGATGTACCTTTTTCAAAGAAAACAGAATTTTTTTTAAACATGCAGGCTTTAAACAAACATTAAAGCTTCAAATTACACTGAAATGTAATTCATAATCAACGACGGCTGCTCAGACCACTTGTTCAAACATTCTTGGGAAATGCTCTCTCAAAAGCCCTGCTCAGCAGCTAGCAGTTAAATGTTCAGCAGTGAGCTTGATGTGGGCTATTTGTGCTCAGCGCTGTGAAAATAGTCCACTTAGATTACTTTCGCTTTGAAATCCTCATACCATCCATGTCTGATAAAATAATTATGTACATGAAATTTGAGTATTTGGCTTATGTGTTATTTGAAGTTGAAGATAGCATCAAATTAAATTTGTTTGATGAGTCAGCTTAGACCAACCGACTATTTTAAGGACTCTTTCTGGCGTGTCAAATAAAAGCAAACCTAATCTCTCGAATGACTTGATGTACTTAACGACATGTCTTAGCATAAATTACCGGACGTTTGAAGGCAATGCATTGAGAAATTTATTAAATGTGCTGGATTTCTTCTGATTACCCACTAAAATGGCCCCAGAAACCGCATTTTACGGCTTCTCAGAAGAATTACATACCGTTCATCATGCCATTACGCCATTGTTAGACAAGATATGTAAACTAAACATGCACAACAGGTTTCCTTTCAGCAGTTTTGATTGTATGTCGATTTTAACGCGTTAAACTTGATTTTGCGAATTTGATTTTTGGGGATGCTAGTCTTGTAGGTTCTACTTTATAAACAGTACCTCGTGTAAACTAAATCTGTTTTCTAAATAACATAGGACAATGAATGGCCTTTTCAGTCTTATAATTGGTTTTACAATAAATGGCCTCATCAAAATGATCTGCCCTTAAACGCGTTTGCTTAGTTTGATGTTGTTGACAGGTAGTATAGAAATAGAATATGAACGTTGGACATCTTTTAACTGCTAATTAATATTGACATACCACTGTATACTTCTGTGTCTGCAGACTGTTCCTAGCATAATTAATGTAAATGCTTAAAAAATTCCTTTAACCATTTTAAATATAAATTTTGTTGTTTTGTGCAAGGGAGGTTACACAGTGGCCACTACATACAGTGTTGGTAGTTGGCCCCTGAGCAAGCGTCAGCATCAGTGTTGGTAGTTGGCCCCTGAGCAAGCGTCAGTATCAGTGTTGGTAGTTGACCCCTCAGAGAGTATCAGGGTCAGTGTTGGTAGTTGGCCCCTCTGCGAGTGTCAGCATCAGCGTTGGTAGTTGGCCCCTCAGCGAGTGTCAGCATCACCGTTGGTAGTTGGCCCCTCAGCGAGTGTCAGCCTTAGTGTTGGTAGTCGACCCCTCAGCAAGTGTCAGCATCAGTGTTGGTAGTTGGCCCCTCAGCGAATGTCAGCCTCAGTGTTGGTAGTTGACCCCTCAGCGAGTATCACCATCAGTGTTGGTAGTCGACCCCTCAGCGAGTATCACCCATCAGTGTTGGTAGTTGGCCCCTCTGCGAGTGTCAGCCTCAGTGTTGGTAGTCGACCCCTCAGCGAGTATCACCATTAGTGTTGGTAGTTGGCCCCTCAACGAGTGTCAGCATCAGTGTGTGGGTAGACGTCCTTGAACAAGGAACAGCAACATATAAAGAGCAGAAGGTTTCTTGTATTAAATGTTAGCAACAGAGCAGTTTCACCACATAATCTTACAAGAAAAAGAGAAGACAGTGAGTAATTCTAAAACTTGCTCTTATTCATACTACACTTAGCAAACCATTTTATCTGTACAAATTGTGTACTTTAAAAATAAAATCACTCCCGAATCATTTTGTTCACACTTTCCACGCCATTAAAGGCACTTCACTTGGAAATGTGGCACACTCTTCCGCTGCTCAAAAAAGGATGCACCAAAAATTGACCCGAAAAAACACAAGGTACCATTTAAAAATCAACTCAAGTTCAGGATAGACACAATAATAATAATAATGAAAATAGAACATTTATATAGCGCTTCTTCACAGCTCAAAGCGCTTTGGCAACGTTTACATACGTGAAGAAGAACATCAATTATCTGTCCAGAACAGGGTGTCTTCTTTGGTTAACTTTTGTACTTTGTGTTCTGCCATTACTGCTGATGCAGGTGTCAATCGCTTCAGCAGTAAAAAACACGAGGTCTTGTGTTAATTTAGAGGGGTTAAACAATTAAAAGAAAGCTCTGTATATCAGCAATGACTCAGTCCTTTAAAATGAATCAGACAAGGCTAACAATTCAGGAAATGGAACAAACCAAATGAATTACAAATTAGCACAATTTCTTGAAATCCCCTAGAGCATGTTCTGTTCTCCTCACAATCTATGCCCCCCCTCCCCCATACAAAAAATACCCCCCCCCCCCCCCCCCCACGGTAACAGCGTAAATACATGTTTTTAGTACTAGTAAATTACTAGTTATTATCACTTAAGAATCAGTTTTGTTGATATCAAGGAGTAGTAAAATTTAAAGTCAAAGTTTCAGATAAAAGTTTAAAAAAGAAGTCAAACACTGAAACAGCATTCTTCTTACTCACTGTCCAGTTTTTGTGTGTGTGTGAGAACAATACGTTTTGATGTGTATGCATACTACTACTATGTGATCCCAGAACGCCTCTTCTTTTGTTTTCCAAATGTTCTACAGAATTGTCAATGACTGAATGAGTATCATATTACAAGCATAACATATTTACCTGAAATGATGTCCAGTCTTTTCTTGCACACCACTTCACTAAGACTTATGCTTTCATTGGCATTCCTCATTGCCTCTGCCCTTGCTTTGGTAACTGTATGTTAGTGTCCACGGGTAGAAGATGACACTGGAGGAGAGCATGGTGGTGCCAGACGATGCAGACGGTGATGAAGTTTATTCTCTGGTGATACAAGAAAGAAAATTATGAGTGTTTGCTGAATGCTGTTTGCTTGTATGCATTTACAATTACCAGGTGAATACGCTGCACAGATCTGCAGTGCAGATGATACTAAGACAACACTGTCAGCACAGCTACCAAGTCAAACTTACAACGAGCACAGTCAGTATATAATATGGTGCTGATTAACAATAAGTTGAATAACAACCCATTTAAGTTTCAAACATGCCTTTTCTGCTCTAAAGTTTTCTCTCTCATGCAAGCTGTTTTATAACCTTGACATTTCCTGCAACAACATTCCCAAACACAATCTGAAAAGTAGCATGCCTTGAAAGGAACATTTGTCTTGATCAATTATGCTTTAGATCTACTCCAAACCTTACCTTTTTTCATCATGACAGGAAACAATGCTGACGTGTCTTGTTCACGTGTTGAGTTAACCTGCTTGGAGCACTGCTGTAGATATAGGGTGTGACTGTGAGTATTCAGGGTGTCAAGATGTAGCCAATGTCACCGTATATGAACAAGCCCAGAGGTCCTTGGATTGCAGGACACACCCAACTCTCATTTAAAATCATGGTACCCTTTTCACACCCTGGCCATAGAACAACACGACACACGGTCCAAAGATGTTCGTCACCAACTACTTCAATGCCTGTAGAAGCCGTCACGGCGTGGCATCCTTCCTTGTTGATATTATACTCGTGCTGTTTTGTTTCGTTGACTGACTGATAGACTATTGTTCGAAAATGTGTGTAAACAGCACCACAAACACGCAGAAAAAGTGCACTACAAGCTAGATCTGGAATTGCTCACGAGTACGTGTGGTTAGCCGCTTCCTGTCGGGTTCACACTCGTCGTGCAAGGCAGAACATACATTCGGTGAATGCAGCAGAGACTCGTTTCCTTGCTGATGTAGAATATGTCGCCGTGCATGGACTGAAAGACATCAATCACGCAGAAAACGGTGCAATCATAGTCTTCGCGGGTGCTTTTTAGTGCTAAACTGCATACCGTCCACAATCTTGTCAACATATTTCAAACAGGAGTCCATGCTTTGACAAATGAAAGCGTGCGGCACTCTCCTTATCGTCTTGGGCATTCCGCGGATCCGTGCGGTGACGAAAATGTGTTGATGGCGCATGTTATATCGCAAAATGATGCACGAGTCGAGTCGACTCACAGTCTCATTTACGGCCGCCATTTTTAGGATTAAAATGATCTCCCTTGCAAGTAGGGGGCGCTTCTGTCTGCTCTTACCTAACTTAGGGCTGGGGGGGGGGGCTGTCCTAAGATAAGAGCGACATAGGAGCGCTCTTTGGCCAAAGAGCGGTCCGTGAAACGCACCTATCTTAACTTTGCTCTTAACCCCATCTTGACCCCTTAAGAGCTCCTAAGTTAGGATAAGAGCGGTATATGAAACCGGCCCCCGAAGACTTGGATTTTGTCTTGCCTGATAATGCGTGTCTCATTTTCACCTCACTCTCTAACCGGGTGTTTTGTTACTGCAAGTAAGGGTGTGTTTCTTTGTTTGTTTATTTGATATCGAAAAGTTAACTCATGGTACCTAACGGCTAATGATGGCTGAACGAAGTATTCTTCGTCTTTTTATATTTAGTCAAGTTTTGACTAAATATTTTAACATCGAGGGGGAATCGAAACGAGGGTCGTGGTGTATGTGCGTGTGTGTGTGCGTGTGTGTCTGTGTGTGTGTGTGTGTGTAGAGCGATTCAGACTAAACTACTGGACCGATCTTTATGAAATTTGACATGAGAGTTCCTGGGTATGAAATCCCCGAACGTTTTTTTCATTTTTTTGATAAATGTCTTTGATGACGTCATATCCCGCTTTTCGTGAAAGTTGAGGCGGCACTGTCACGCCCTCATTTTTCAACCAAATTGGTTGAAATTTTGGTCAAGTACTCTTCGACGAAGCCCGGACTTCGGTATTGCATTTCAGCTTGGTGGCTTAAAAATTAATTAATGACTTTGGTCATTAAAAATCGGAAAATTGTAAAAAAAAAATAAAAATTTATAAAACGATCCAAATTTACGTTTATCTTATTCTCCATCATTTGCTGATTCCAAAAACATATAAATATGTTATATTCGGATTAAAAACAAGCTCTGAAAATTAAATATATAAAAATTATTATCAAAATTTTTTTTTCGAAATCAATTTAAAAACACTTTCATCTTATTCCTTGTCGGTTCCTGATTCCAAAAATATATAGATATGATATGTTTGGATTAAAAACACGCTCAGAAAGTTAAAACGAAGAGAGGTACAGAAAAGCGTGCTATCCTTCTCAGCGCAACGAATACCCCGCTCTTCTTGTCAATTCCACGTGCACTGCCTTTGCCACGGGCGGTGGAGTGACGATGCTACGAGTATACGGTCTTGCTGCGTTGCGTTGCGTTCAGTTTCATTCTGTGAGTTCGACAGCTACTTGACTAAATATTGTATTTTCGCCTTACGCGACTTGTTTTTTCATCTTCTCAGCATTATGTGTACGAGTGCACAGACCACTAGATCGACAACCATGTGAATGTTTCGTTTTGTCTTTTAATTAAAGGACAATACCAGTGCCTCTTACGAGATAAATTATCGAAAAAATACACCGTTGTGCACAAAGAGCCTCCAAGCTGTTCATTTTAGGTACGTGACCAAGTGGAGAGATTTGTTTTAACCCATGCAAAAGCCTGAGCAGATCTGAGAGGGTGAGACGAAGTGGGCTTTTTAAAACAGAGACACTTAATTCCCCTAATTCGACCATCCCCCCCATGGCCGCATGCCAAAAATCAACACTTTGACTGCTTGATGTGGTGAGTTGGATTTTTGTGTAGAGTTAATTTCTTAAAAAGCCACGGTTGGGTTTACAAAAGTAATCCATACAAAAATATCTCACAAAAAGCAACCAGGCTGTTCGTTTTTGGTATGTGACCAGATGGAGGGATGAGTTATATCCCAAGCCTGGCCACATCTAAGACCAGGGGCGGATCACATCATTTTTAATGGGGGGAGGGTTCCACATTTCTTTTAGGGACAGATCGACGACGCGGAGCGTTCAGTTGGGGACGCGAAGCGCCCAAACCTCCTAGGGGTTTCCGGGGGAGCATGCAAATGTTGATAAAAGCAAGGAAAATGGAGCAATCTGAGCCAAGAAACTACCGCTCATACATCCTCCAAAAAGTTCATTTAAAGAAGACAAATTTGGATCAAAACAAGGCAAATTGACCGATCTGGACTGGTGCAACTTGAGGAAACAAATTACCCTTCCAAAACCGTCATTTAGAAGACAAAGGCCGGCTCTTAGGGGAAAACTGGGGGGAGGCCCCCCCCCCCCCCCCCCGGGAAAATGTTGATAAAAACAAGAAAAATGGAGCAATTTGGTGCAATCTGAGACATCATTTATTTATTTTATTTTATTTTCTTAGGCTGTCAGATACAGTGTGTGTGCAGGGCCGGACTACCGGGAGGGGTTATGGGGGTTGCGCAACCCCCCCCCCCTAGCCTAAGCATGTACCTCACTTATTTAAAACATTCTTTATTATTGTTTATTTTATGCCGTTTCATGCAAGGAGCGACCATTTTCCCATCTCAGAATATGACCTACCCATCAGCTCCAGTGGACTTTGCCCCCTGACCCCCACTGGCAACCTCCCCCCCCCCCCCCTCCTCTTAGCCCAGTCCGGCCCTGGTGTGTGTGTGTGTGTGTGTGTGTGTGGTTGTATGTGTACATGTATATGTGTGTGTGTGTGTGTGTGTGTGTGTGTTTGTATGTGTATATGTATACGTGTGTGTACAGTGTGTGCATGTGCGTGTGTGTTCAAAGACAGGTTGTAAGAACTAGAAGAGGCCTAGCCTTAAATCTTAAATAAAGTTCAGTTCAGTTCAGTTCAGTACAGTACAGTCCAGTTCAGTTCAGTTCAGTTCCTCTGTCCCCCGACAGTGTTGCTCTGCCTCAAGCCCTCCCACGCAGCGGACCTCAGTGTCCAGTGTAACAGGACGTGGGTGATTGGTAGCACGGTCACTGTCGCCTGCTACCTTAACCGCGGGGGATTCCCCTCCAAGTGCGTGGCCGGTATGACCGACACGCTGGCCATTGGCCGAAAGCTGACCAACGTGGTGGCCGACTGCCAGATCCGCGGTGTCGAGTCCGTGACGTGCGGTCAGCGAGATCCGTCTGGTCCTGCTTGCTACTGCACTGAGAAGAACGATACCCATTACAGGTCGGAGTACGGAATTCTCAATTTGAAAAACACAAACTGACGGCCGCACGCATGCATGCATTCACGCACGTGAGTGTGTGTGTTTGTGTGAATGTTTGTGTGAATGTGTGTGTGTGTGTGTGTGTGTGTGTGTGTGTGTGTGTGTGTGAATGTGTGTGTGTGTGTGTGTGTGTGTGTGTTTTCTCAAATCAGTTGAGAATAATAACCTAGTTCATTTGGAATGTGAAACGGCATGGTAAACGGCTCTTTTTCAGCCAGCCCATGGCCTTGGTGATAAGTTGGTCCACATCGAAAGGAACGCTAGAGTGCGGCATCCATTTTTAGACCGGACAAAATCAGGTCTTAAAACGGATGGAAATGTCCAGGTTAAGGATAGACAATCTGAGATAATAGGGTCTAAGGTATGGGGGAGTCTTACTTCTTCTTCTTCTTCTTCTGCGTTCGTGGGCTGAAACTCCCACGTGCACTCGTGGTTTGCACGAGTGGAATTTTACGTGTATGGCCGTTTTTACCCCGCCATTTAGGCAGTCATACGCCGCTTTCGGAGGAAGCATGCTGGGTATTTTCGTGTTTCTATAACCCACCGAACTCTGACATGGATTACAGGATCTTTTTCGTGCGCACTTGGTCTTGTGCTTGCGTGTACACACGGGGGTGTTTGGACACCGAGGAGAGTCTGCACACAAAGTTGACTCTGAGAAATAAATCTCTCGCCGAACGTGGGGACGAACTCACGCTGACAGCGGCCAGCTGGATACAAATCCAGCGCGCTACCGACTGAGCTACATCCCCGCCCCAAGGGAAGTCTTACATTTTAGGAAAAAGATGTGGTGGGGGGTGTTTGTGTGTTCCACTGTACCTCTAAATGTCAATGTCTTCATGTCAGGTTCGAGTACACGCTGACGGCCACGCTGCACAGAGTGGGCAAGTACGGGTGTACCATCGTGCAATGCGACAACTCCATCTTCTACTATGCCCTGTCCCAGCAATTTAGCGACTGTGGCACCAACATCCGTGGGTTGTAGTCTTGCTCGTCATGGTTCAAAACCACGCTTACACCCCCCCCCCCTCCTCCTCCATCCTCCACCCACTCTAGCCTGTTTGCATCTGATCAAATGAAACAAGTCGCGTAAGGCGAAAATACATTTAGTCAAGCTGTCGAACTCACAGAATGAAACTAAACAATGCAATTTTTCAGCAAGACCGTATACTCGTAGCATCGTAAGTCCACCGCTCGTGGCAAAGGCAGTGAAATTGACAAGAAGAGCGGGGTAGTAGTTGCGCTGAGAAGGATAGCACGCTTTTCTGTACCTCTCTTCGTTTTAACTTTCTGAGCGTGTTTTAAATCCAAACATATCATATCTATATGTTTTTGGAATCAGAAACCGACAAGAAATAAGATGAAAGTGTTTTGAAATTGATTTCGAAAATTTAATTTTGATCATAATTTTTATATTTTTAATTTTCAGAGCTTGTTTTTAATCCAAATATAACATATTTATATGTTTTTGGAATCAGAAAATGATAAAGAATAAGATGAACGTAAATTTGGATCGTTTTATAAAAACATTATTTTTTTTTTACAATTTTCAGATTTTGAATGACTAAAGTCATTAATTAATTTTTAAGCAACCAAGCTGAAATGCAATACCGAAGTCCGGCCTTCGTCGAAGATTGCTGGGCCAAAATTTCAATCAATTTGATTGAAAAATGAGGGTGTGACAGTGCCGCCTCAACTTTTACAAAAAGCCGGATATGACGTCATCAAAGGTATATATCGAAAAAAAGAAAAAAACGTCCGGGGATATCATTCCCAGGAACTCTCATGTCAAATTTCATAAAGATCGGTTTAGTAGTTTGGTCTGAATCGCTCTACACACACACACGCACAGACACACAGACAGACACACACAGACACACACACACACACACACACACACACACACACACACACACACACATACACCACGACCCTCGTCTCGATTCCCCCTCTGCAGGGCAATAACCCCTTGAAAAATACCTCGGAAAATGTTTTAATGGTTTTGGGTAGTTTAACTCCTGAAGTTTACAAATCCGCAGGATGACATCTTTAAATCCTTGGGCAAATTGAGACAAAATTAATTATAGGAAAATTAGCAAATGTTGATTTTTTTGTTTAGACACAAAAGGCATTCCATAGAAAAAAGGGCTAGAATGGCGTCATAACTTCATGACGTCGGGAAAACGTAATGAGTAATATGACGACACGTACAGTATGGCCTGTAGTGTTGTCCGTGTCCGTACTTGAGCTCCTCTTCCAAGACAAAAAACAAAGGCATTTGACGTGTTTCATTCTGCTAAATGGAAACAATTTGCACATGAGTGTGTATGGAATTACATCCAGGCTGAGAAGATGTGAAACCTGCGTTATTCGTGGACTTGTGATTAGTGCGTATGGTGTTCCAAAGCACAGGTTTCACTGTCGAAGATAAAACTTGTAAATTGATCTTACAAAATGGCGGGCGATGATCAAAGAACATCGTGAGAGACTAGTTTTCTCCGATTTGATTGTTTACCAGGCGATAGAGCTATTTTAGATGGAAGCGTATGCCATCTGGTGACAGCTGTTCATTAACCAGTGTGTTCGTAGGAGTGCTTAATTTCTCTGCAGAAGATCCATGCGTGAAAATCGATGAAGTCTTTCAGCAAATGTCGCAGTTTGTAAGCGAGTGCTACAGGTGCAAAATCTCAAACAACATATCACGTGAGAGATATGAAACCTGGCTAGCTAGAACCTCCAAGCACCAGTCCACATAAATCAAAAACTACCGCCCACATCAGCCCATTGCTGAACGTCCATCTGAAAAGGGCTGTATTGCAATTCTACGGGGATCTTCCAAATCTTGATCCGGTTGACTCTGGGTGGTTGTAGGATGGGCAGAAAACCGCCTGGAGTAGCCTACACCAACTGAAGTCATGCTAATTTTGAAGTGTGGCTGTGGAGAAATTTACCATGTGCAACAGCATGCTGTAGTTGCGCAGTCGGTCAATGTGCGTGTGCCATCTTATGTCGATGTCTACTCCTTGGAAATTGCACAAATCCGCACTGGTCATCCATCGTAGTCATCCGCACTGGGCATGTGCAACAGTCACCTTCACCGGTCACCAGCACTGGTCATCTGGATCGGTCATCCACACTGGTCATCATTTGCGGTCATCCGCACTGGTCATCCTTTTGTGATCATCTGCATCGGTCATCCGCACTATTCATCCTTCATGATCATCTGCACTGGTCATCCGCACAGGTCATCCTTCATGATCATCTGTACTGGTCATCTGCACTAGTCATCGTCCATGATAATCTGCACTGGTCATCCGCACTAATCATCCGCACTCGTCATCCGCACTGGTCATGTTTCATGATCATCTGCACTGGACATCCGCACCGGTAATCCGCACTGGTCATCTGCACTGGTCATCCTTCATGGTCATCTGCACAGGTCATCCACACTGGTCATCCGCACTGGCAATTCTCACCGGTCACCCGTACTGGTAATCTACATGACATCCTACGTAATCATCGGGCGTGGTCATTTATTGGTCATCAGGCATATTCATCCGCTACCATTTCGGCAATTGAAAAAAGGATCGATGGTGGCTGCCCTCAAACTGGAAACTCACTGCATGACCATGTCATCTTGTGTGGTAAACCAGCGTGGTCATCCCGCCTGGTCATCTGGAGTGGTAAACTACACATCATCCTGTGTGGTCATCGGCGAGGTAAAGTGCATACTAACCAGTATCCCTGGTTCGTCGCCATGACCTTTACGTTATGAGATAGAGGTCTTTTGTATATGAGACATGGTACATCAGGTTTAGCCTCTTGACATGACGCCTAATACACCTCCTCGGGGCGTCACTAACTGACACAACACTGTGTATATGGTGTCAATCGCTTGGCGCTGTGACACCTTACAAGGCCTTTCATCTGATGTATACATTCCTCACCTGACTAGATCTTTTTTTTAAAAAGAGCACAAGATAACTTTAAGTTATTGTGGGTATTACAGCCACTTTTCCAGGATTAAGTTGTTATCTGCTTGCTCACCGACCAAGTCACTCATTGATTCTGGAACCCACCAGATGGTAGGGTCACTTCAACGACGAGCGCTTCATAAGCTGTCTCCACCTCTGGCGGCTGTGAGCAATTTTTGGGAAGTTGCAAAACATTTCCCAATCCACTCTGTAATGATATCTGTCCCTCTGTTCATTTGTCTTCTCTATCTTCTCTTTCCGCGCACCATACCCTGTAAGATGGTCTTGGAGAGCCCGCCTGTTCTTGTTACATTGCCATACAATCTCAGCTTCGTCTTCTTGACAGTGATCTTTGTAGTGATGCACGTGCTAAGTGATGGTTTTGCAGACATTAAAATATATGACCTTGAAATTTTTTGACCTTGAAAACGTGTGACCTTCAGTGTTGGTGAACGTTTTTATTCATGGCAAGTTTTAAGAAGACATTTCGTCATTTTATCTTCAAAAATAGTATAATCCTTTATCATTTGAATGAACATTTGACATTCATATGACCTTGAAATGCGATGAAGGTCAAGCAAAGTGCAACAGTAATCAAAGCCCACAACACATATAAGCTTAAACCATTAGCTGTAACTGAAAAAATATATTGCTAAAACTAACTATATCATCCTGCTCCGTTAACCAGTTTTAACGGTCCCTCAACAGACCAGCCATTCGGGGTATAGTGTCTGCTAATCATGTAACTGTTGTTATGCATATTAACTCCCGTTTTATCTCCCGGAAAACATAAATTAATACAGTTCTGCTAGTTTATAGCATGCAGTTTCGACTATTTTGCAGTCTGGAATCCATCTTGTCCGCCATCTTGAATACATCAAAATGCCCAAGGATGACAGAGTGTCATCCGTCGGATCTGTAATCTACAGACATCACAGAGTTCAAAACAGTCAAAACATTCTCCGAGGTATTTTTTGAGGGGTTAAGGTCAAAATCGGGAAATGACGACCTGACTACTATGTTAAAACATTTAGTCAAAACTTGACTAAATGTAACAAGTCGCGTAAGGCGAAAATACAACATTTAGTCAAGTAGCTGTCGAACTCACAGAATGAAACTGAACGCAACGCAACGCAGCAAGCATCGTCACTCCACCGCCCGTGGCAAAGGCAGTGCCAGTGGAATTGACAAGAAGAGCGGGGTATTCGTTGCGCTGAGAAGGATAGCACGCTTTTCTGTACCTCTCTTCGTTTTAACTTTCTGAGCGTGTTTTTAATCCAAACATATCATATCTATATGTTTTTGGAATCAGGAATCGACAAGGAATAAGATGAAAGTGTTTTTAAATTGATTTCGAAAAAAAATTTGATAATAATTTTTATATATTTGATTTTCAGAGCTTGTTGTTAATCCAAATAAAACATATTTATATGTTTTTGGAATCAGCAAATGATGGAAAATAAGATGAACGTAAATTTGGATCGTTTTATAAAAAAAATATTTTTTTTACAATTTTCAGATGTTTAATGACCAAAGTCATTAATTAATTTTTAAGCCACCAAGCTGAAATGCAATACCGAAGTCCGGGCTTCGTCGAAGATTACTTGACCAAAATTTCAACCAATTTGGTTGAAAAATGAGGGCGTGACAGTGCCGCCTCAACTTTCACGAAAAGCCGGAAATGACGTCATCAAAGACATTTATCCAAAAAATGAAAAAAACGTCTGAGGATATCATACCCAGGAACTCTCATGTCAAATTTCATAAAGATAGGCCCAGTAGTTTAGTCTGAATCGCTCTACACGCACACACACACAGACAGACACACACACACACACGCACATACACCACGACCCTCGTCTCGATTCCCCCCTCTATGTTAAAACATTTAGTCAAAACTTGACTAAATGTAATACAAGTCGCGTAAGGCGAAAATACAACATTAATTTTAGTCAAGTAGCTGTCGAACTCACAGAATGAAATTGAACGCAATGCAACGCAGCAAGACCGTATACTCGTAGCATCGTCAGTCCACCGCTCACGGCATAGGCAGTGAAATTGACAAGAAGAGCGGGGTAGTAGTTGCGCTGGGAAGGATAGCACGCTTTTCTGTACCTCTCTTCGTTTTAACTTTCTGAGCGTGTTTTTAATCCAAACATATCATATCTATATGTTTTTGGAATCAGGAACCGACAAGGAATAAGATGAACGTGTTTTTAAATTGATTTGGAAAATTTAATTTTGATAATAATTTTTGGCTCACGTAAGTGTAGCCTATGCGATCGTAACTTTGTCTGTCTGTGCGTGCGTGCGTATGTGCGTATGTGCGTGCGTGCGTGCGTGCGTGTGTATGTCTGTGGTAGAAACTCGAACATTTGAAGATGTCACATTACATTGACGTCACATTATGACGTAAGAGGGTTAGACGTCACGCGAAGGAAGTACTGAAAGTCTCAATCATTATTATTTTGAGCGGGCCGAGACTAGTTGGCAGTCGTGTCCCTGTAAGTAGGCTACATGCAGACAGACAGATCTAGATCTAGTGTCTCGCTTTCTTGCATAGTTTCACCTATGCTCTTTCTGTGTGTGTGTGTGTGTGTGTGTGTGTGTGTGTGTGTGTGTGTGTGTGTGTGTGTGTGTGTGTGTGTGTGTGTGTGTGTGTGTGTGTGTGTTACTGTTTGTCGATTTCTTACGTGAGCCTTGATGGCTTCGCCTCTTGTTATATATTTAATTTTCAGAGCTTGTTGTTAATCCAAATATAACATATTTATATGTTATTGGAATCAGCAAATGATGGAGAATAAGATGAACGTAAATTTGGATCGTTTTATAAAAAATTTTGTTTTTTTACAATTTTCAGATTTTTAATGACCAAAGTCATTAATTAATTTTTAAGCCACCACGCTGAAATGCAATACCGAAGTCCGGGCTTCGTCGAAGATTACTTGACCAAAATTTCAACCAATTTGGTTGAAAAATGAGGGCGTGACAGTGCCGCCTCAACTTTCACGAAAAGCCGGATATGACATCATCAAAGACATTTATCAAAAAAATGAAAAAAACGTCTGAGGATATCATACCCAGGAACTCTCATGTCAAATTTCATAGAGATCGGTCCAGTAGTTTGGTCTGAATCGCTCTACACGCACGCACACACACACACACACACATATACCACGACCCTCGTCTCGATTCCCCCCTCGATGTTAAAACATTAAGTCATAACTTGACTAAATGTAAAAAATGAAATACAATTTAATTTTACGCAGGTTGTGGCAGTTAGCAAAACTAACGAGCTTTTTTGTCTACCAGCCCTCGCCCACAGAGGGACAACTGTAAGCACATAATATTTACACGATTAAACCATTAATGAGCTACTTTGTACAACACGTTCCGGGGCCGGGCATGTCCCCAGACTTCCGTTGTTGTTGTTGTTGTTGTTGTTATCGTCGTAGTCGCAATTGTTGTTGTGTACAAGCGGTACCGTTGTGTGTTGCAGTGTGTCCCGACGGGTTTCACGGCGTTTGGTGTAACGAGACGTGTGGTCAGTGTGTGGAGGGGAGGTGTGAGAGAGACTTTGGACACTGTGCTAGCTGCCAGTCTGGCTTCAAACCAACCCTCTGTAAAGGTAAACACACTGTGCTAGCTGCCAGTCTCTGGCTTCAGACCAACCCTCTGTACAGGTAAACACATTGTGCTAGCTGCCAGTCTGGCTTCAGACCAACCGTCTGTAAAGGTAAACACACTGTGCTAGCTGCCAATCTGGCTTCAGACCAACCCTCTGTAAAGGTAAACACACTGTGCTAGCTGCCAGTCTCTGGCTTCAGACCAACCCTCTGTACAGGTAAACACATTGTGCCAGCTTCCAGGCTGGCTTCAGACCAACCCTCTGTACAGGTAAACACATTGTGCCAGCTTCCAGTCTGGCTTCAGACCAACCCTCTGTACAGGTAAACACATTGTGCTAGCTGCCAGTCTGGCTTCAGACCAACCCTCTGTACAGGTAAACACCCTGTGCTATAGCTGCCAGTCTGGCTTCAGACCAACTCTCTGTACAGGTAAACACCCTGTGCTAGCTGCCAGTCTGGCTTCAGACCAACCCTCTGTACAGGTAAACACTCTGTGCTAGCTGCCAGTCTGGCTTCAGACCAACCCTCTGTACAGGTAAACACATTGTGCCAGCTTCCAGTCTGGCTTCAGACCAACCCTCTGTACAGGTAAACACATTGTGCTAGCTGCCAGTCTGGCTTCAGACCAACCCTCTGTACAGGTAAACACACTGTGCTAGCTGCCAGTCTGGCTTCAGACCAACCCTCTGTACAGATAAACACCCTGTGCTATAGTTGCTAGTCTGGCTTCAGACCAACCCTCTGTACAGGTAAACACCCTGTGCTATAGCTGCTAGTCTGGCTTCAGACCAACCCTCTGTACAGGTAAACACCCTGTGCTATAGCTGCCCGTCTGGCTTCAGACCAACCCACACCATGTTCAGCTGTCACTCTGTGTGAGACTCTGCATAGCAAAACAAGTAGACCTACCTTCACAATTAATGTGCAGTCTCAGTTGCCAGTTCTTGTTGACTCACCTGAATAATTGGTGAGTATTAGGATTCATATGTGTCAGTCTGTATGGACGTTCATCCGTCCGTGGACAAAAAACGTTGAGGTTATCTCGAGAGTTGTGTTCAACCTCTGAAACTGTGCACACTTTTAGGAAGTGGAATCCTCCTTTTACGACCTACAAAACCCCAAAGCCCGTCCTAAATTGAGCCAGTAGTCGACTACACGAAGCTTCGCCAAGTCTTTATACCGAAAACTCGCAGCTACAGCGAAGTACTTCGTCCACTACATCGCTTCACAAGTTTTGACATGCGAAGCTTCGCGTAGCTCGCAACGAAGTTTGTGTTTTTTTGTAAGAAGAGTGCTCTTTTATTCAAGATGGACGACGAAATCAGACTCAATACCGTAGTGAAGAATGAATTTATCGCCTTTGGTTGACCCGAAGTACAAGAACTAACCTCCTACCTGTATTATTTCATACTGCGATGCATGCACCAGTTAACAGTTCCGCGGCCATTTTAGATCTCGCACATGCGCACTTCTTTTATCGCGAGCAGATTCGACCCATTTCCTTTTCCGGGTGATGCACATATCGTTTTTCGGCATGTTTATGTCTTTTTCCTTTTCCGGTTGATTTCACCGCATGCGCAGATCGTGTTATTCGCCCACGTTTATACACAAGGGACACTACTCCGGCGCACTACTCCACCTGTTGAACGGGGGAAACATTTTCTTCAGTACAAGTAGTCTTTATGAATAATCAATTAACACAGAGGACGTTGTAAATTCATTCAATCCAGATAAAATAAGAAATATGTTTGACGAACTTGTTCTGTTCTTATTCACATGACAAAATATGTGAAGATCGAGAGATGTTATTAAAAAACCGTGTTCCAGGCAACTCGCAAACAGATAACCGCTGTGTATTTCACCACAACCCAACGCAAAGGAAACATGACACACTACTATTTGGCATACCTTTTTGCATTCATTGAACTTTCCCCAATAAATTCGGCTCACATCAGTCGTACTAAAAGTTTGTCAAAACACGACACACAGGCGATAACAAATGCCCACCTGAACTCGCGATAAGTGAGTTTTCCTTCTTTGTACCATGTAAGTGCGGAAACTGTTAACTGGTGTATTGACATGTTGAATGAAACTCGAAATCCCAGCGCTAACGCCGACTGGTCCCGGTGTCGTAGAATATTTCGCAACCAGGATAAATCGGAACCGGTTCCGACAAATCCTAGGATATTTCGGAACCATTTCCATTTATCCTGCACCTGGCGGCAGGATATTTCGGAACCTCCACGATATTTCGGAACCACCTTCATCCCTGTTGACCCGAACCCTAACCCTATTTGATCATGTTCTTCGGTTCCTTTTTTAGATTAGGGGAAGGGCCCCTAATATGGACCACTTTTTGTTCATTGGTGATAACTAGCTTGTTTTCTTGCGAAGACGTTTCATTTTGTGGTTGGTAGTCCTCCTCTCTTAGTTTAACAGTTAGGCCTAATTAGAGTGAAATAGCTTTGATAGACCTTCAGCAAAAATTAAATACAGAAAAAATCACAAAGCCTGGGCGCCCAATATGGACCAGTGAAGCGGCCTTCACGAATCACTGTAAAATGCCCCCTATACTCAGCACACCTGGAAACTGAAGAAACTTATCAAAAACAGAGTGAAAATAAGTGAAATTATCAACTTACACAAAAAAAGACTATTTGTTATATTTTTTTGAAATCTCGAGGGCTAGTTATAGGTTATTTTCAGCAAGCTTCTTAATGAATTAATTAAAATTGCCTTTAGTTTGTATTTTCTTCGATTTGTTGAAGATGGTCCATATTAGGGGACTCACACATACTTTGAGGTTTTGCTATTATTTTTTGTTTGCAGTAGAAACTCGGGGTACACACTGTTAAAATGTAACAAATACTGTCTTAGCTGTCATATATAGCCATGTTTGTGTTATGAAAGCTTTGGCTGTGGACAGAAACGAGTCCGTTTTAGGCGACAAAATTTAGAGTGAATGCTGCCAAAAGTGAAAAAAAGCGAAAAAGCCTAACGGCTTTGAGGTTTGTGTTTCTGCAACTGTTTTGACATGTGCAACTTATCCAGATATGGTGAATAAAGCGAATGCAATTGTTTTGAGCGCTCTAGCGCCGTTAGTTTGTCAGAACAGGAGGTGGTCCATATTAGGAGCCGGTCTATATTAGGAGACTTTCCACAACCCTCTTTTCGATCACATTCAATAGGGCACTTGTCAAAAAGGGTGTTGCAGGTTGCGAGCGGATGATGTTGCTGCTTGTTTTGATAGTGTTTTACCGATCGTCATAATAACTGGTTCCGAAATATCCTGCCACCAGGGCCAGGATAAATCGGAATGGTTCCTGTGACACCGGCCGTGCTCATTAAACAAAATAGAACACATAACTATGTGTTACAATTAACTTACCTCATCATCAAGTACGTAAAGTACAATTTGTGACGTAAAGTACTCAGAAAGAAGCACACCACGCGCGCTGGTTGACACTACGCGCATGCGCTTTCTGGTTAATAAGATTTGAGACGCAAAGACATGAAAAGATAACTCTCTTCTCTGCCATAGTGCCTTCCCTAGTTCCGGTAGCTTCGCGAAGTGAGCTACGCGTAGTCGACTTCGTCCAATCACAGGCGGAAGGTATTGTTCACTGGACCACTACTTTCATAGAAAGACTACAAGGTATGTCACTCAGCTTCGAGTCGTGCTCCATTAACTTCAGAAAAAATTATGCAAAAAATAATTGCCAATGTCAAGAATCTTTGTAACTTTACAAATGCCATGATAAATGAATGTTCTAACTATCTGTACCTTTTATATTTAGCTACGTGTCCGCTGCATGTTTTTAAACCGTATTTTGTGCGACCAAACGTGTCTGTCACCGGCATACCACTTAGATCCTGTGGGAATGATAAACGTGGTACGTCCGATGAGATAGTAGTGCGATGCGCTCATTGGTTAATAACCGGATATTCGATGATTATTTTTGATTTGGCAAACGGTTCTTCGCCAAAAAACCTAATAGAGTGAAACTCCCGTGGGTAACTTCCCTTTGCTGCAATATTTACATATGTGCCTCACATCCATGAGAGGTAGCATCTAGGACAAATGTCCTGGCCAATGTAAAAGTGATAGGACATTTGTCCTGAACAAAAACAAATCAATAGGACATTTTTTCCCATAACAAAACGTAAATATAATTAAACTTGACTAGTTTCTTGGCACGAGGGTAAAAGAACAAAAATACTTTTCTTGGCAAAAAGGTAACAGAAAATATAAAATAAATTACATCGAGTCAGTGCAGTGTTTCTGTCTCTGAACTTCAACTACTGTGCTGGTTCCTTTCTTTTGCTGAAGAGCATTCGCTTCCTCGTGGATGTCCATTTTTCAACAACCTTCACCACCCACTGTGACTTGTGAATGTCATCCTTTGGCCCCTCCAGGTACACACGCATCAAGCTTGAGACGAAGTTACGCGTGGGGGTGAGGGAGGGGGTAGTGTCTTTCTTCGGCTCCGATGTTTGACTATCGCGATCGACATTCTCACCTGGGCGATCGGGCTCTAACTGCTCTGGGGCTGGAGGAAGCTCAGTTTCCGTGCTACTGACAGATGATGAGGGAAGGGACTTGAAGTGTAATTTCTTCTGTCCCTTTTCTGGGATCAGTTTTCGTTTAGGCGGCATGTTTGTTATTTTCGGAGAAAGCGCGAAGGGAGGCAACTCTCAACTGGCTTCGAGCATTCCGAGTTGCGAGCCTTGGAAACTCTTTGGTACTGGAGGCACAAGTGTCTAATTTCGTCTGCTACACATCGCTTCGCAATACATCGATAAAATAGCATTCAAACTACTGTAAACTGAGAAGTACTGAGGATGTCCGGATCAAATGATAGAATAATCGGACATTGACCACTTTGTGACAAAAACAATAGGACATTTGTCCTCCTGCATGAAAAATGTATAGGACATTTGAAAAAAATATCCTCATATGTCCGATGTCCGACCACAGGCGGAAGGTATCGTTCACTGGACCACTACTTACATAGAAAGACTACAAGGTATGATACTCAGCTTCGAGTCGTCTGTGTTCTTGGAGTCGCTTCCTGTTGACAATTTTTTTGTTCAAGACGGTTTGCCTCTTCCTACAGTCTGTGTGAGGTCAAATAAATACAGTTGAATGATTGTTTTGACTGTATGTACCTTTAATTTTCAGCTGCCGTCCGCTGCTGGTAGTTTTTAACCATCATTTGGACGAATGTTCGTTTGCGAACCGCTACCCCATAGTTGGTAAGAAATCATGCATCCCGCACCGAATGTGAATACCAGTGCTCATTGGTCTAAATCATATGTAAATATTGCAGCAAAGGGAAGCTACCCACGGGAGTTTCAGTTTAGGTTTTTGGCATAACAACGTGTTGTGTCCAGGACCCTATTATTCCGATCGTATTCCGATCCATGTTTTATACATACTATTTAGTATATTGCACCCTGGGAGTCTTGGCACTTCCGCCCAGCACTCAACCGCCATTTACAACCATGTGCTAAACCTGAATAAATACTAAGCAGAACACACGCGCTGTGTTGATTACCTGTTACCACTGATAGCGGATGAATGCAAGATATGACACTGGCGACGAGGATATATCCGAGTGAGAACAATGGCTGCTGCCCTACCTTCGTTTGAGAAGTTCAACGTCTTCTCTGACGAACAATCTGCCAGCGTCAGGTGGAGGAGGTGGGTAGCACGTTTCGAAAACTTACTCTGTGCGCTTGACATCACAAAAGATGCTCGAAAGAAGGCATTGCTTCTCCATTTTTGTGGTGACGAAGTATACAACATTGTAGAGTCTTTCAGCGAGGAGAAGAAAGGAGCTGGTGCTACGCGTCAGGTTGAAGGACGAGCAGTACCAAACGAGTATGTGACACTCAGAGACTCATTGACCGAGTACTTTACCCCCAAGAAAAACACTGCATACGAAGTGCTCCGGTTTCGAAAGTCGACTCAACTAGAGGGTGAATCGATAGATACATTTCACACTAGATTGCGAGCACTCGCATCTACATGTGAGTTCCACAACAATGATCAAGAGATACTCACTCAGATTCTTCAGGGTTGTCACTCACAACGTCTAAGAAGACGAGCTCTGCGTGACAATTTTGACCTAGACCATCTGTTAGCAGAAGCTCGTGATTTGGAACTTTCTGAGACTCGCGCTGTAGAAATTGAGGGATCAGTCAACGCGCTCTCTATCAACAAGCAGAGAAGATATTCTCAGAGTGTGGATCGCATCACTTTCGCAGTTCACAATCACACTCACAGTCCCACAAGGATGGTCACAAGGATTTCAAACGCACGCATAACACGGCTTCAAGCAGCAAGACATGCTTCTACTGTGGTGGACAGTTCCCACATAAAGCAGGATGTCCAGCGAAAGGGAAGACATGCAAACTCTGCGCAAAAGTCGGACATTTTGCACGTGTCTGCAAAAGCCAAAAAGTCAGACACGTGGTGGTGGAGGATACCACAGTTTCCAGAGAAGTTGGATGTGAGACGTCAAGCGACGAGTCAGTTTTTGCTGTAAAACAGAAGACAGCGATTCATAAGACATTGGTCGTCCATGCGACCATATGCAACAGCCAGATACCTTTCATAGTCGACACAGGTGCGACAGTGAATGTTCTTCCCTGGAGCGTTTTCAGCAAATTACGCCCACAAGCGACACTTCACAATCCATGTCCGCTCATCTATGCATTTGGATCCAAGACACCACTTCCGATGAAAGTTTTCTTCATGACTGACATAACTTTTTGCCAAAAGACAGTCAACGCCAAGATATACATAACGGATACAGAAGGTACCGGAAATCTCCTGAGTGCCGAGACAGCCCAGGCGCTGAAAATCATCCAGTTTGCTTTTTCTACAAGCTCGCCAAAGATCACCGCTGATGACTTTCCTTCACTGTTTAGTGATGGAGTCGGCAAAATCAAGGACGTGAAAGTGAAACTTTACATTGACCAGAACATTCAACCTGTGGCACAACAACATAGGCGCATTCCATTCCACGTGCGTAAAGATGTTGAAGCCGAACTGGAGAGATTGGAACGTCTCGACATCATTGAACAAGTGCAAGGCCCTACCCCATGGATCAGCCCAGTGGTTGTTGTTCCAAAGAAGACTGGAGGCGTGAGGGTATGCATCGACATGCGAGAAGCAAACAAGGCGATTTCAAGAGAAAAACACCCCATGCCAACTTGCAACTATGGATGATCTTGTAGCAGACCTCAATGGATCTACTGTCTTCTCAAAACTTGATATGAGAAACGCCTACCACCAGCTGGAACTTGAAGAGAACAGCAGGTACATCACAACGTCCACTACCCATGTTGGACTCAGAAGGTACAAGCGTCTACTTTTTGGTGTCAATGCGGCGTCAGCAATCTTTCAAAACACCATTGCTGGTCTACTCCAAGGCATCCCCGGCACAAGAAACTTGTCAGATGACATCATCATACATGGCAGATCACAACAAGATCATGACGAAAGTCTGCGAATAACTCTACAAAGACTTGAAGAGAACGGTGCCAGACTAAACAAGGAAAAGTGTGTCTTTTCGGTGAATGAACTGACTTTCTTCGGTCATAAGTTTGGCGAGAAAGGAGTGTCTGCAGATCCTGAGAAGGTGAAGACCATCACAAACACGTCTGCACCAGAACATGTCAGTGAGGTGAGATCATTCCTCGGGATGACACAGTACATGTCAAGATTCATCCCCGGCTATGCTTCAATCACAGAACCCCTCAGGAAGCTGACAAGAAAAGAGACTGTGTTGAAATGGACAAAAGAAGAACAACAAGCGTTCGACAAGCTCAAACACTCGTTGACAAACACTCCTGTCAAGTCGTACTTCAGCCAAACGGAAGACACAACAGTCTTGATTGATGCTAGCCCCATTGGACTTGGAGCTATTCTGATGCAGAAGAACAAGGTCATCTGTTATGCCAGTCGAGCACTGACAGACACAGAACAACGCTACTCACAGACAGACCGAGAGATCTTGGCGGTTGTCTACGGAGTAGAACATTTTCACCTGTAACTTCATGGATCTTCATTCACTGTAGTCACTGATCACAAGCCGCTTCTTGGAATCATGCAAAGCCGGAAGCCGACAACAGCCAGAATTGAACGGTGGAGGTTGCGACTGATGCCATACAACATGACCCTGATATATCGTCCAGGACGAGATGATCTAAATCCAGCAGACTACATCAGCCGCCACCCTCAAACACCACCAAAACGGGAAAACGTTGGAGAAGAGTACATAAGGTACGTCACCAGAAACGCAATCCCCAAAGCAATGACAGTACAGGAAGTGAGAGATGCCACTCAACAGGATGACATGCTAGAAAACCTGATGTGTGCAGTTCAGTCAGGACGATGGGACTGCAACTTGACAGAGTACGCCCGATTCAAAGATGAACTCTCTGTACATGATGGCGTGATACTACGAGGACACCGACTGATCATTCCCGCAAGTCTCCAACGAAAAGTCGTTGAGATTGCGCATCAGTCTCATCAAGGGATAGTCAAAACCAAGAAACTGATCGTTTCCAGGAATCGACAAGATGGTACAAGAAATCGTGAAGACATGTATCCCGTGTCAAGCATCCTACCCTGGCCCATCTGTCCGAGAGCCCGTCATTCCTACCCCTCTTCCCTCAGAACCATGGGTTTCCATAGCAATTGATTTTGCTGGTCCGTTCCCCACAGGTGATTACGTGATGGTTGTCACCGACGAGTACAGCAGATACCCTGAAGCAGAAATCATCACGTCCACATCTGCTGAAGTTGTCATCGCGAAGCTGGACGAGATCTTTGCGAGGCAAGGTTTTCCTCAAACCATAAAATCAGACAACGGTGCTCCGTTCCAGGGACAAGTGTTCTCCAACTACGCGTCCATGTGTGGTTTTAAGCACCGGAAGGTGACTCCCCTATGGCCAGAGGCGAACGGCCAAGGTGAACGCTTCATAGAAACATTAAAAGCCAACATTCGAGCTTCAGAAGCAGAAAATCTGAACTGGAAAAAGCAACTCCAAATCTTCCTCTGCCTGTACCGAGGGACACCACACAGTCAACACAGGTCTCTCCCTTTAAGGCGCTACATGGCCGCAAAATGAATATTGGCCTTCCCAACCTTGCACCTGTCAACCCCACCCCTCTACATGCCCACAACAACGTCAGCAAGCAGAAGATGGCTTCTTATGCCAATATCCACCGTCACACAAGTCCGTCACAACTCCAACCTGGTGATCGGGTGCTGGTGAAGCAGAGAAAGAAGAACACTCTCACAACCCCCTTCCATCCCCGTCCCTACACCATAATCCAGAAAAAGGGCAGCATGATCACTGCACAGCGTGGTGACAAACATCTCATCACCCGCAACTCGTCACATTTCAAGCAGGTCCAGCCTGGTCCCCTTCCTGAAGACGAGGATGAAGAAGAGGAGGAAGAAGACGCCCCGCCGTCCGTTGCTCCACCCTACACACCCTCCAGTGGACCACCGCAATATCTGCCATCTCCAGGAAGACGCCTGTCAACAACGCAGCCCGCTGCAGCAACGCCCTCGCCTGTCCGAGCTACACCATCGACAGCCGAAATGTCCGGCATTGCATCCAGGCCTGCCCGACAACGTCAAGCACCTACACACTTAAAAGACTATGACTTGACCTAGACATAATTTGCTGACGATCATTTTCATGTGCTCACAATCATTATTTTCATTCTTATTTTCATTCATTCTCACTACAGTCTGAGTATTGACATACATATGACGACACAAGTGGACACAGAACAGTATATGTGTGATTTAATTCTATCAGATATTCATACACACAAGCACATGCAAACACACTGTAGAATTTCCTGAAGTTTTATTCTCTGGACATTTGCGTTAAAGTTTTCAAGACAAAAACGTGTTTAGCCTGTGGACAATTTCTACCGTAGAGGAAAAGAAAGAACTGTAATTTCACAAGAACAATATTTTTGAAACAAAATGTTTTATAAGAATAATGGTTTTTTTTTAAACTGTTACCTAAATTTCCGAAGACTTCTATCAAGTCAAGTGTTTGCTCAAACAAAAACAGAGTTAGAAAATTTGTTTGAGTATACCCAAATCTGCTTATGACTGGAATGCACCATTTTTGTAAAATCCCAATTAACTTTGTAATCCTAAGTTGAGGAGGAATGTTGTGTCCATGACCCTATTATTCCGATCGTATTCCGATCCATGTTTTATACATACTATTTAGTATATTGCACCCTGGGAGTCTTGGCACTTCCGCCCAGCACTCAACCGCCATTTACAACCATGTGCCAAACCTGAATAAATACTAAGCAGAACACACGAGCTGTGTTGATTCCCTGTTACCACTGATAGCGGATGAATGCAAGATATGACACAACGGAATAACAGTAACCGTGAACGGAAGCGATGCAGACGATTTCAGTCGACCAATGAAAATAATCATCGAATATCCGGTTATTATATAACCAATGATCGCATCGGACTACTATCTCCTCGGACATACGACGATCATCATTCCGGCGCACGGGATCTAAGTGGTATGCCGTTGACAGACACGTTTGGTCGCACAAAATACGGTTTAAAAACATGCAGCGGACAGACAGCTAAATATAAAAGGTACAAATAGTTAGAACATTCATTTATCACGGCATTTGTAAAGTTACAAAGATTCTTGACATTGGCAATTATTTTTTGCATAATTTTTTCTAAAGTTAGTGGAGCACGACTCGAAGCTGAGTGACATACCTTGTAGTCTTTCTATGTAAGTAGTGGTCCAGTGAACGATACCTTCCGCCTGTGGTCCGACGTGGATGTGAGGCCCTGTGTTTTAGACCAATCAGCACTGGTATGGCATATTCGGTGCGGGATGCATGATTTCTTACCAACTACAGTATAGCGGTTCGCAAACGAACATTCGTCCAAATGATGGTTAAAAACAACCTGCAGCGGACGGAAGCCGTGAAAACTAAAGGCACATAATATCAATCAATCAATCAATCAATATGAGGGTACAGTTCTAAGCGCAGGGATTTATTTATTTAAAAAAAAAAGATTTTATGCAATTTATATCGCGCACATATTCAAGGCGCAGGGATTTATTTATGCCGTGTGAGATGGAATTTTCCCCGAGTACGCTAGTACTTGGGCTCAGCAGACTTTAATCGTGTGTCTGTGTGTCTGTGTGTGTGTGTCTTTCTCCACTTAACAGCTTATTGCTGGGAAGCTACTGGGCGCAATTCGTTCAAAAGTTGATACACTAACTTGATAATAGGTCCGATTGATCGTATTAAAACTTCATAATGTTACCTAGGACCTAAATGCGAAATAAACCACAAAAACGACTTGGCGTAGGACGAATTCAAACGGAGCAACAGCCAGTCTCATAGCCAGCGCCCAATAGCCTTAAATTTCACTGACAGAACTGTCAGAGTTGGTGGCTTGGTGGTAGGCACGTCCGCCTATGGCCAGAGTGATCCGGGTTCGATTCCCGGTATGGGCAGCCTCTTTTTTGTGTGTTTTTTGTTTGTTTGTTAATTTCTTGTTTACTATTGTTTATTATGAACGTTTTATTAATGTTTTATTTCACTCTAATAATTTTTTATTGTGTAAAATAAATAAATCTTTTTTTTTTAAATCCACGTGCACAAGACAAAAAACTTTCATACTGGGGGAGCGAGCCAGTCTGAAGAGTACTCGGGTCCAGCGCGAGCGTTTTTTATTTTACTCAATACATCACGCATTCACATCGACCAGCAGATCGCAGCCATTTCGGCGCATATCCTACTTTTCACGGCCTATTATTCCAAGTCACACGGGTATTTTGGTGGACATTTTTATCTATGCCTATACAATTTTGTCAGGAAAGACCCTTTTGTCAATCGTGGGATCTTTAACGTGCACACCCCAATGTAGTGTACACGAAGGGACCTCGGTTTTTCGTCTCATCCGAAAGACTAGCACTTGAACCGACCACCTAGGTTAGGAAAGGGGGGAGAAAATTGCTAACGCCCTGACCCAGGGTCGAACTCGCAACCTCTCGCTTCCGAGCGCAAGTGCGTTACCACTCGGCCACCCAGTCCTTCAATAGTTCAAACAATCATTCAACTGTATTTATTTGACCTCACACAGACTGTAGGAAGAGGCAAAACCGTCTTGAACAAAAAAATTGTCCGCAGGAAGCGACTCCAAGAACACAGACGACTCGAAGTTGAGTGTCATACCTTGTAGTCTTTCTATGAAAGTAGTGGTCCAGTGAACGATACCTTCTGCCTGTGGTTGAGTGTCATACCTTGTAGTCTTTCTATGAAAGTAGTGGTCCAGTGAACGATACCTTCCGCCTGTGGTCCAATTAAGGACAGGCTTAATGGACATACGAAAGAGAGTCGTATACAGCATTTGCTTTTCTTGATTGGGCGAAGTCGACTACGCGAAGCTCACTTCGCGAAGCTACCGGAACTGACTGGAATTCGTCATGCTTCGTCCCTTAAAGGCTTACTAACTTACTCCCGTGTTTACAAAGTATAGTTTGCCCACAATCGATGTCAAACGCACCATAAGACCATATAATGACGATATGTCGTCATGCGCGGACCATATACGTGCATTTCAGCTTGTTCTAGCCTCTGAAAAAGTGAGGATGTCAACAACGACACGGAGTTCTCTCCCTTGCGTCAACAGCGCATGTGTTGCCAAATCTATAAATAGGACGATCCAGATCAAAATGAAAATTAACATATCTCAACATTTAAGGGGTCCTAGACCACAATATTTTGCAGGGAACTTAATTTAGCATGTCTCCAGCTGTTGGTAAAGCAATTAGCGTGTATAGTCATCGAGTACATATGGCTTTAATCTGATGTTCGCAGATAATTTTTTGTTCTACCACTATCGTGGACGTCCATGCTTGGTTTATCCTCTGTCTGTAGACTGTGTTTTCGGACGGTACGGCGACAAGTGTGATCAAGTTTGTGACACCTGCGCCTATTTCAAGGCGTGTGACCGCAAGACCGGTGTCTGTGCACAAAAGTGCCCCCCTGCATTTAAGCACCCGGCGTGTAAAGGTAAGGTTCGTAGAATGTTTCTCACTCTCTACGTCTATTGTTTTTCTCTTCAATTCCACATGACTGTTTCTTTCTTGATGTCCACACACACACACGCACGCACGCCCGCACGCACACGCGCACACACACACACACACACACACACACACACACACTCACACACACACACTCGAACACACACACACACTCGAACACACACACACACACACACGCACATACATATAAACACAAATACACATCCGTTAATTCTTTGATAGGTACTCTGATCACGGTCCGTCGGTCTGTCTGTGTCTGTCTCTTTTATACGTTGGCTTACAGTCTCTCTATCCGTCCAGGTGTGGTTTCAGATTGCGTGGAAAGCCATCGAAATGTGTGTTTGATGTACGTTCAACGTGGATTACTGTCTGTTTGTCTGTCTGTCAATGCGGAGTGTCAGACTGAGTGTGTAGACGGTGGTTGTGGCGGCGAATGACATCCGTCTCTCTTTCATGTATTTAAATTTGATTACTATACATCTGTCTGTGTGTCTGTGTGTGTGTGTGTGTGTGTGTCTGTCTGTCTGTCTGTCCGTGCGTCTGTCTGTTTGTCTGTCTGGCCGTCTGTCTTTCTGTCTGTATGTCTACCTGTGTGTCTGTTTGTCCGTCCGTCCGTCCATCCGTCTGTCTGTTTGTCTACCTGCCCGCCTGTCTGTCTGTCTGCCTGTCTGCCTGTCTCTTTGTCTCTCTCTCTGTCTCTCTGTTTGTCTGCACTGTCTGTCTGTGCGTGGTTTCAGAGTGCGTGGCAGGTTTCTATAGCCGGAAGTGCTTGCCGTGTGGTCGATGTGTGAACAACGCATGCAGTGTGGACGACGGTTCCTGTGACCAGGGCTGTTCTCCGGGCTCCAAGCCTCCCACCTGCACAGGTACCTTTTACACTCAGTCTTTGTGTATTTCGTTCATTGGCTGAAACTCCCACCTGTACGGTTACCTTTTACACTCAGTCTTTGTTTTTGTTTTTCATTGACTGAAACTCCCACCTGTACGGATACCTTTACATACAGTCTTTGTTTGTTTCGTTCAAGCCTCCCACCTGTACAGGTACCTTTACACACAAGTTATGCGTGTCGCAGCCTTGTGTCTTTCAGGAATTCTTTGATTACGGGCACTGTGAGCTAAATTTGCAATGAACACTTTGATGCGGCACTGAAGAAGAGGAATATATGAGCTACATGTTCGACACCAGCTTTAGTAACATGATGCATTTTGGGAAGCTGTTATAAGTGATAGTTGTGTGTGTGTGTGTGTGTGTGTGTGTGTGTGTGTGTGTGTGTGTGTGTGTGTGTGTGTGTGTGTGTGTGTGCACGGTGTGTGTGTGTGTGTGTGTGTGTGTGTGTGTGTGTGATTTTGTTTGTATTATTATTTGTCTGTATCGATCTGTCTTTAGACTGTGTTTTCGGACGGTACGGCGCCGAGTGTGATCAAATATGCGACTCCTGCGCCAATTTGACAGCGTGTGACCGCAAGACTGGTGACTGTGCACAATGCCCCCCTGGATTCAAGCCCCCGTCTTGTAAAGGTAAGGCCTGGCGCTCACCTATGTAACTTCAGCAAGACAGACGACGCACTGCAGCTTATCCCAGCCCGCTACACGTTGCGTGAAAGGAAAACAGGCCAAATACTCGTCATAATCCCTATCGCAGCAGTAATAATATGCAGTGCATCGTCTGTGCCGCTGAAACTGCGCAGGTATATTCAGCCCTTAACACGGCTGTTTTGTTGATTGTTGTCTCACTGTCTATACGTCTATTGTTTGTCTCTTCAATTCCTCGTGACTCTTTTCTTTCGTTTTGTTCATCATGCCTGATCAGCCCTTCTCAAATGCATACACGTGCACGCACGCACGCACGCATGCACGTACGTACACACACACACACACACACACACACACGCACACACACACACACACACACACACACACACACACACACACACACATATATCATAATGTCGTGCCGAATTCACGTAATCGCCGACTTCGCGGAATCGACAACATTTTTGCCCATTTCGCGTAATCGGCAAAACGCTGCCCATTACGCGAAATCGGCAGCGTTTTGCCGAAAACGCGAAAAGGCTTCTATAATTTGCCCATTTTGCGAAATCGGCGGCCACTTTTTGGTTTTAAAGTTCTCAAATGTCTGGGATATCATCACACCTAGACAACTAGATACTCGAATGGATAGATATTGCAATAATCGATAAGTTATGGCAAGTTATTGCAGAAAGTGTAGTTTTTGTGCATTTCTGGAGTTATGCTCAACACAGACCAACATAAACCATAAAAAAAACATAGTAGGGAGGTAAAGCAATGTTAATCCAATGTTCTGGTGACACAAAAAGTAACAGATTGGCTGTCGCTTTTGCGAAATGGGCTAATTTTAGAAGCTTTTCCGCATTTTCGGCAAAACTCTGCCGATTTCACGTAATGGGCAGCGTTTTGCCGAGTACGCGAAATGGGCAAAAATGTTGCCGATTCCGCGAATTCGGCAATTACGTGAATTCGGCACGACATATATATATATATATACCGTAAAATCCCTAGCATAAGCCCACCCCCCCTGTGCACAGATTTAGGGCAAAATTAGGGGGTGGGCGTTTGCTAGGGATAGACCCCTTTGCACAAAGTAAGTTTTGTGCTCAACCGTGTAATTGAGTGAATACAAACCCCGAAAGCATGTAAGTTAGGTCGTGTGAGTAGAAGTGAAGGAAAAAGGAAAGAAAAAGGACTTTGAGGCAAAGAAGGCCAACCATGAGAGAGAGAGAGAGAGAGAGAGAGAGAGAGAGAGAGAGAGAGAGAGAGAGAGAGAGAGAGAGAGAGAGAGAGAGAGAGAGAGAGAGAGAGAGAGAGAGAGAGAGAGAGAGAGAGAGAAGGACTGGCTCTTCTGAAAACAACCCGAGCATAGTCATTCATATAAATTTATAAAGTAAAAAGAAAATCGCCAGACCTTTGCAAGGACAAACAATAACAACACAATTCCGGGAAAAAGAAACTTGATGAAATGTCGAAATGTCAACACCAATGAAGCCCTTTCTTTACACCCCCGGTATAGGGGTGTGTATAGGTTTCACTCGTTCTGTACAGGGAAGAAATTACACGATCGTCTTTGGAAATGAAACGTTAACTGAACTTGGATTTTGTCTTCAAAAGGCCCAATCTTTCTGAGAAAGAAAAACCCACAAACTTAGGAAAAAAAAGAGAAGAGAAACTCGAAAAAACATGAACGATGGGTGGGAGTGAGGAGAGGGGACAAAGAATAAGAAAAAAGGAAAGAAACACGAAAAGGTAAAGAAGGGGAAAAAGATGACTTTTAGAACAGTCTGCACAAATCCTAGTGAAAGTGAGCCTATAGTCTCTTTGAAAAAAGCAGGGTGGGCGTTTGCTAGGTAGTTACCCCTGTGCACAACTTTTGGCCCAAAGTGGGGGGTGGGCGTTTGCTAGATGGTGGGCTTATGCTAGGGATTTTACGGTATATAGAAATTTATAATGAGAGCGCTGCTAAAAATGCCAAAATGTGCACTCGATCGCTTGTACTTTTAAAGAAAAGTTAAATATAGAATGACGTCAAGAGCGAGAATGCATAGAAATTACGTCATGAGCAAGGGAGATCATCCTTTACTCTGTGTGTGTCTCCACCGCCTACATTCCAACAAGGAATTTTGAAAGCAGGGAGCACACTAGAGGTAATGGAAGAGGTGGGGGGAGGGGGTAAGAATAGACCTTTTTCACTTAAATTTTGGCGCATGCGCTGTGAAGTTTATTGTCAGATCTACCGGAACTAGGGGGCAAAAGGAAAAATCGACAACGAGGCTTGGTGCAAAGTAAAGTGCGGAGACGACGAGACAAACTGTTGTGTTTACAACTGCAAGTGCAACAGTGGAATCAATGAAGACAGAGAAATACGGTGGACAGAATTTGTCATTGTATGGCTTTCCGACCGATGGGTGCAATTGCGAAGGCGCAACAGCGAAGGACGCGATGGGTGCAAGCAATCCGACAACAGGGGTTTGTTGTGCCCAGAGATCTGTGCCATTGAAAAGTCTGCTCGCGTCACTTCGTGTCTGGCAATGGCACGGCTATCAACGATGCCAACTCCTTTGACTTCGTACCCACCCTTAATCTTGGATTTGAGAGAACATCAAGAACAAGTGACTCTAGCAGAAGGACAAGGTACTGGTCGGAGACGTGACTTTGTCCGCTCAGTGAAGACCGACGACAAGCAAGCGGTTTTGCTTCCACCCCCCAGTGTCAACGCTGAAAATATCATCGGATCTGGAAGAGACTCAGAGCCAAGTAAGCTTTGTTTGTTTTTATCAATTTATGATCTGCTGACTTCAAATTGTCTTCCTACATCAGTGTATAAGAAATTTAAAATGAATCGGCAGCCCAAAACGGATGCATAGGAAGGGTCACGAAACAATTGCAAGATTTTAGAAAACAAACAAACAAGATCTAGACATTGTCGACAAGCCGCGTGCATGCAATCAACCAGAGATCTGTTGCTTAAATGCTGTGAGTGTGATGCATGTGTAATCTGATAACAAGATCATTGATGCTGATTATATTGCTAATGTATATATTTGATTTTGTATTTACAGAAGCAGCCATTCCTTTGCCCTCTGCATCTAGTGAGAGCTTAGGACCAGGGCCAGATCATGCCTTTGCAAAGAGGGACACGACTACATGTGAGGGTATTGTTATTGGAACACAGACTACCTCAAGTTGGCAGAGCTGCAGATGATAATTACATAACAGGCCTCTGTGATTAATCGTCTGACTGAAGATGTTTCTGGCTTGAAGAAAGACAACATGAAGGTGAAGGAGAACATACGCTCTTTTTCTGTTGATTCTCTACTGAAAAATGACACTGCAGTATGGTTTCACACATATGGTGATCTTTCGGTATGCATGTACCTACTTCGTAAAAAAAGGCAGGTCTACATTACTGGGTTGATGAACTGCCAAAGGCCACATCACTCCAAAGAGCAAGAAGCTTATTTTGTCATGTAATGGTTTATATAATTTACTCTGGTACTGTATAGAATAAAGGGCCCATTATCAATCAAATCTCTGGTCTGGTCTGAGTTTGTTTCATCAATGATTGTATGTGAGCTTACGAACATAACGATTCCCACTTTAAATAAATGCGATCAAGATAATTAGGTAGACAACATGTCAAGAGACGTTTATTCCTTATTTCTTGTTATAATTGAAGGATATTATTATGCAATATACTGCTTTGTTTTTTAAAATGGCTTCAAATTGTCTCCCTTGTACCGACACTTTAGTACACAATTTGTGCATTCACTTGAGTTATTTCTTAAAGAAAATTACCCCCCAAAATTATTCAAAACAGTCTTTGACATATCTACAGTTTCATTAAAAGAAAAACTGTATTTTATTTTAAGTGATAAATAAATATAGACAAATCTTGGGACTGTGCACAAACTGATCGGCTTGAACTCAAAAGTCGCAGCCAAGAATCTTCTGCAACTTTTGAGTTCAAGTCTGTCAGCTTGTGCACGGTCCCACAATCAGTTCAAAAAGAATTTTCCTTGATATAGCCTTGAGAAAAAAAAAGTAAGTAACAAATTTTGTACAAACAAATTTGTTCAAGGGAGACAATTGGAATCATGTTTTTTAAAATCGGTGAATTGCATTATAATTTCCTCCCAAAAGTAACAAATAACTGTGAAATAAATTGGAAAAAAGTGCTAACATTATTACCTTGATCAGATCGATGTGTATGACAAGGAATTTCTATGTTTGCTGATTTGGTTGTCCGGTAATGACTTTCATGCACAGGGCTTCTAAATTCACTCGCTCAAACGCTCATGTCTGCACCAACATTCACACACGTCCATATTCATAAGGGATGGTGACAACACGCTCTTGAACAACAAACATGGCACAAAACGAATGAACATTTCAAACATTTCGCTATTGAATGAAATCATCAGTACATGGATATCAAATCATAAAACATCTCACAAAATACCTCCTATCCATTCCGAAGTTGAAGAAGAATACAGTCCGGCATTACACACACTACACTTTCATCACTGAGAATCGCTGTTCACAACACATGTCCTCGGCTCTGATACGTTCTCCGAATAATACACACAAGTCATGGATGATGGTATAGTCCGTACGAAGCCGAAACACTTCTTACTATCCTCTGACACAAGTTCTTATCAGCTTCCACAATCTTCTGTCTTAACTGCAGGCATTTAAAAAATTAAACCTGAACTCATACACAGAGGTGACAGCACTACATACCCTCCCTCGCTGTAAACAAAGTACTGATTTTACCTGTCCATATTGAAACTACATACATTTTTCACTTGACAGAACAGTTAACTGTTGCTACCAACTTAATTAACTGGTATTGGAAAAAAATATCACACCTTGAAAACCCTAGTTCAGTATATCATAACTATATGCAGCCTTCAAACGGTTGGTACCGGTTGTTGAAGATCTCTTAGTCGCGCTTCCTTGCATCCGGACTTCTTGGTCAAAATTGAGGCCTTGAAGAGTCGTCCGGGGAAACTTGTCTTGTCTTGAAGCATACCTGAAAATGAAATTATTTTTCTTACTTGACACTAAAGCAAATCTTATGCTGGGTACAAATGCTAAAACAAGTTGCGCCAGTCTGTCAAACATGTATAACGATACTGAACGCAGTACATTTCACAAGGACAATGCTTAGCTGAAAACCAGCATCCACGTCGAATAAGGTAAATGGCAACCCAGCATAGCGCAGTAGCAAAACTGTCCCACAGGAAATCACGCTTCCCTGTGTTTAAAACAAATCTGTTTAACTTTCTAAGCTTGTAGCCCTGAAAGTCAAAAAATTATGCACTAGCCTCTGGCTAGTGATTCTGAAAACGTACCAGCCAGAGAGCAAATTTTACGAACCAAACCAACAATTTGATTCAGCATCTTCACTCGCATTTGGCGAGTAGATGAACACTTCTACTCACCAGATGCATGCTTCTACTAACTATGGCGAGTAAAATACTTGCCACTTTCACTGTTTCAGGGCTGGTTTGTTTTTAACCTTTAGAACATAATGTTGTAGTTTTCCAGAAATTGCTCTACACACAAACATACACCACCGCCCTGGTCTCTTGACTAAATGTAAAATGCATAGTTTGTTGATAATGCACTTTATAAATATCACTGTTTCTCTTTCCCCAGTCTTGTAGCTGTTGTAGTTAACAAGCTCTATATTTTAACTTTGAGACTTATGTTCTGAAAAAAATAGATCACAGTCACACTCTGATGTAAACCTCTAGGTAATGCAACCCTATTAATTATTATACACACTTACTTAACAATTTGTATGTCATCGAGAGCAGCTGGTGCAGTTTTCATGGCAGCATGCCCCTTCCACATACATTTGTAGTGTGTACAAGTTTTGTCTGCTGGCACAGTGTCGATTCCTTCAGCCATGTAGTGTGAAGCAGCAAAAAGGGTGGCGGCCACATGGTTGCAAGACTGTCCTTTCTGGTAAAAACAACAACACACATTCAAATTCCGTTTGTGTCATCTTGATTTTCCTTAGCCTGCTAGTAATAACAATTAACTTTATCTTTCCTAGGAATTCCTACAGAGAGCTTGTAAGCGCATGCTGTTGATATCTATATAAAATATATACCGGCTCAGAATGGAATTTGATCTTACTGCAGTGATAACCTTCATTGACAAGAGGATTCACAAACACATGTGTACGTACACATTAAATAAAACTCCGCACTCAGGTACCTGGTATTCTATTGAACATGCCTAGCCAACATGGCATGGTCTCCTGGAGATACTGATTGAAATTACATTAACATGCTGCTCATAACTTTGTCAAAAATGACAGCTTTTGCATGCAGACATTTTTAGTAGAGAATTATGAATCTCTGTGTGTGTTTGTCACTTTGTGTGCCATGCATTATATGACTGAGTATGAAAACTGATTGTGTAAGATACCAAGTAACGCAGCCATCAAGTTAATCCCACAAAACATACAAGGCCAACAACACTTACCCAGCAATACACTCGCAGTAGGCTCCAAGTGCCTGTCCGGTCAGCGTCCCCCCACAACAGCATACACTTCGTTGCGAGTCTGCTTCATTGACGTCAGCACACTCGCTCTGAGTCTGATCACCACAGTTGCTTACTAGCTGTTGTGCCATGCAGAAAGACATTTTATGCACACAGTATGTCTATCGTTTACCCCAAGGTTTTGCATTCTTTGCGCTGGATGCGTCGTATAACTTGTCGAACGTCGACGCAGTAGTATCAGTAAGAAAGTTGATCCAGAGATCTGTAGATCTGTGGTCGATCACCTCTGCTTCGCTTATGCAGGGGAAGTTCGCCAAGTCTTTCGTCCATATACCACCAATAGCCGTTTCAAACCATACCTTCATGCATGTCCTTGACTTTTAGTTCATGATTTTGAACAAGATAATCCGTTTTCTTGCAGAATTTCTCAAAGTAATCCTCTAGCAATAGTACTTCGAGCACCGACAGTGAAAGAGGTATTTCAGGCCAGGTACCTATTGCCCCTTATTTCCGGTTATCAGAGAGAGGCTGCCGTGCCCTAAAATCTGATTGGTCGAAACGCTGGGGGCAAAGGTTATACGAAAAAGGTCTAGAAAGAACTCTTCTTATTCTTGTTCAGTGTTGCAATCGGCTCCGAAAGGGTTTGATTCTCCAGTAGGCTGTCTGTGAAGAGTTCTTTCTAGATCTAATTCTTACCCCCTCCCCCCACCTCTTCCATTACCTCTAGTGTGCTCCCTGCTTTCAAAATTCCTTGTTGGAATGTAGGCGGTGGAGACACACACAGAGTAAAGGATGATCTCCCTTGCTCATGACGTAATTTCTATGCATTCTCGCTCTTGACGTCATTCTATATTTAACTTTTCTTTAAAAGTACAAGCGATCGAGTGCACATTTTGGCATTTTTAGCAGCGCTCTCATTATAAATTTCTATTTTGTTGCTTCAACAACCAAGAGCAGCTGCTGATACTTCAAAATTTCTTTTTCATACTCTTCACTGGCAGTTGCAGGGGAGTCAAAGAAAGATTCTCGTCTATGCAGAGGGCCTACCGCAGAAATGTGGTTTTCTCTTTTGCATAGAAGTTTGAGAGTTCTTCTCTGTTTTATGCCAAGAGACTGCCTGATGAGAGCTTCTCAGCTCGAAACCGGTAGCAGTATTGGCTAAACAAAAACGGACCTTTTCAGGTTCAGCACTCTATGAGAATGCCCTTAAATGCACTTCGGTGACTTCTCAATCCTTTGAGGTTGTGGAACTCTCCTCGGGTTATTCTTGTTCAGTGTTGCAATCGGCTCCGAAAGGGTTTGATTCTCCAGTAGGCTGTCTGTGAAGAGTTCTTTCTAGATCTAATTCTTACCCCCTCCCCCCACCTCTTCCATTACCTCTAGTGTGCTCCCTGCTTTCAAAATTCCTTGTTGGAATGTAGGCGGTGGAGACACACACAGAGTAAAGGATGATCTCCCTTGCTCATGACGTAATTTCTATGCATTCTCGCTCTTGACGTCATTCTATATATATATATATATATTACTCAGAAGATGGTTTATTAGGCTGGGAAGCGTTTGGATGTGTGCGAAGTAATTGCTATAAAATTCATTTTAGGTGCAGTTGATTCATTTCAGTGTGCCTGCACACATCTAATCGAGTTGGCCGGGAAAAAACCATGCGATGAGTCCGAAATATCGTACATTTTATTTTAGTTTTTGGAGCGACAGTTTTTCACAAGCTACCCAAGGAAACTATTCAATAACATCACACGACAGCTTAATCAGCATGGCGTCTCTCTCTGGCGCCATGATGGAAGCGCCTGGTCAAAGCACATCAGAGGTAAGAATTGACTCGCATTCTGTTGAGAAATAACTGTTTCAGCAGCTGTTTATGTAGATGCACACATGTAGTTGTATTATTCACACAGTGTTGATGTATATCGCCGTGTAAAACTAATCCGGCAGGTCACGGTGTGTGTTTAGATCTACACGTGTGTCTGGCACCGACTGATTTCATCTCCATTTCTCACTCCCTGTTGGATAGGATGATATAGTATGAGCTTCTCGTGAGAGTCAGTAAACAGTTTATTGGTCTCATCTATGTATAGATATATTTGTTTGTTTCCCAGGGGCGCATTTCACTGCTCGCATTATAATGATAATTAGGCGATTGCAGATTCAGTCTTTGTCTATGTGCCTTGTGAAATTATGTCCATTGAAAACAACGTAAATCGTGCATGTGACTGTTAGGTAATACGTTTTTTGCATGTTCAGCTTCACCTATTTACGTTGCGTTTATTTATTAATCTGTGCATTTGTTAGTGGATATGTACATGTATTTCTTTCAAGGTTACCTGACATTATATCAGTGCATTCAATGACACTGAAATTAAGGATACAACACGAAGACAATTCTTACAGTATTGTTTCTGTTTCTTTTGCAGGAGTTTCCGAAGCTTCCAGATCCCATTTGTGTAGTTTGTCTCCATGAAATTAGTGTAACTTCGACCGAAAAAGTGACACTGGGAGAGAAAGGCTGTACCTCCATAAACTCTGTGAGTAAGGAGCTCGGGGATGCAGTTCACGCAGAGGCAGGAGATTCTGTACATAAACGGTGTCGAACGTCCTATACGCATAAAAAAAGAGTGCAGGCAAAGCTAAAGGAAGTTCAGGACTTACCTTCAACCCGAAAACGGCGATGCATAAGGCCAAATGACATGAACGTACAACCACTATGTTTGTTCTGTGAAAAAGGGGAGATACGGCTGAACAAGGGAAGGAGAGGTCTTGTGCCTGTCAGGACTATGCAGTTCCAGCAGACAGTGCTCGAAACGTGTGAGAGCAGGGATGATGCATGGGCGCAAAAAGTCAAAGCTAAAATAGAATATGTGCAAGACTGTTTTGCTAGTGACACAGTCTATCATAGTGTGTGCTACACCAACTTTAGTACTGGCAAAAATATTCCCCAAATGTGTCATGACGATGTGCAACACAAGATAACTCTTTGTGCTGGGAGGCCTGAAGACAAAATCCGTCTTGAAGCATTTTCTCATATTCCTCAGTACTTGGAATCTTTTGACACAGCTCAAGTCACAGTGAGAGACCTAGTAGAAGAGATGAACAAATTATTGAGAGACTCTGAATGTCAAGCTTACTCTCATAGGTACATGAAAATAAAACTAATGGAGCATTATGGTGATGAAATTGTGTTTGCGCAATCCAACAAGAAGGCTGATGTCATCTCCCTTAAAAGGACGGCACATACAATTCTACGTGACTTTTATAAGGAAGCAAGAAACTCTGATTCAGAAACAGAAGCAATACGACTGATTAAGGCTGCTGCAAGTCTCATCAGAAGTGATATTGCATCGTTGGCAGGTAGAAAAGACGTCTATCCTGACACAGAATCAATCAGGGATCACCAGAACTATGTGCCACACTCATTGACATCATTTCTGCAGCATGTGACAAAGAAAGAATGCAACCTGAAAATGTCAGCAATAGGACAAGCCATCATTCAGCTCAGTAGGCCAAACACTCTTATTGCACCATTGCAGTTTGCTCTTGGCGTGCAAATGCACCGATCATTCGGTTCTCGGTTTCTGATCGACACCCTCAGCCACCTTGGCTTTAGCTGTTCTTACACAGAGGTACGGAAATTTGAACTGAATGCTGCGCAATCATATGGCATTGATCTCCCACCTACTACCGAAAGCAACAGTGTTCAGTTCATTGCAGACAATGTTGACCACAACTCGGTGACGCTGGATGGAAGACACACCTTCCATGGTATGGGTATTATGGCCACTATCACCCCTGGTGTCAACACAGCCCGACAAATACCACGACGAGAAGTCAGCATGAAAGACATCAAAGCCATTGGACAGATCAACATCAACTTCTTCAGGTAACGGTACATTATGCACATATCTTTGTAAAATGGCTTCAGTTATGTATATTCTTCCACATCCATTTAACAAGAGTAGGGCGTGTGTCTACACTACTGATGGAACTTTGACATAATGCAGATCATTTTGACTAGATGGCATGATTATCTTACGTCGAGTGTGTGTGTGTGTGTGTGGGAGGGTGTTGTTGTTGTTGTTGTTGTGTTGTGTTGTGTTGTGTGTGTGTGTGTGTGTGTGTGTATGTATGTGTGTGTATGTGTGTGTGTGTATGTATGTGTATGTGTGTGTGTGTATGTGTGTGTATGTGTGTGTGTGTGTGTGTGTGTCAGAGAAAGAGAGAGACAGACATAGTGAGAGAAATGTGGGTAAGTAAGAGACATTTGAATTTAGTTTCCATGCTTCTTTTTCAGGTCTGATTGGGCAGGACTGAAAGCATTGGTCTTCCACGAAACTCCCACCATCCAATCGGACGACGACACTGTCAACCTTGACCTGTTATGGACAATTTCATGGCCGCTGAAGTCGCCGTGCCCACTGTGGAATGGAATGATGCAAATGATGCACGACGGAGAACATCCTGGGAAGTCAAGTTTCATCTTCTTACCAATGATTGATCTTAGTTCCACTGATATGTCATGCATCTATTCCACGCTGAAGTTTGTTTGTGGTCAAGCTTTCAAGAGCAAGGTTGCTCCCATCTTGACCTTTGACCAGCCGCTCTACATAAAAGCACTTTCAATCACCAGAAGTGAGAATGCCGACAGTGAGTTGCAAAATCTCATCTTGCGTCTCGGAACTTTCCATCTTCAGATGAGCTTCCTGGGCACAATAGGCTATTTGATGGCGGGATCTGGTCTCCAGGAACTGCTCGAGGTGCCATTTGCTCCAAATGCAGTTGTACATATGCTGACTGGGAAAGCCTACGCACGAGCGATCCGGGCACATTTGCTCACTGATGCTGCGCTTCATGCCCTTCTGATGGCAGACGCTTTCCAGGTCCCTCAAATTTTGTTTTGCCCAGAGGAAGAAGAATCCAACAGAGACGAAGAAGAGGAGTCTGAAGGCGCATCTCTTGCTGCAGTTTTGGAGCTGTCACCAGAACGCAGCGAACTTGATGGGCATCTAGTGGAGGACCTGGGTCATGACGATTTGAACACAGCTAAGAAACTCCTGCAAGATCTCTTTGCGGGCAGCGTATCGACTGATGAAGCTATCAGACATGAAGTCGTCCCTCTCATTAACAGCAAGCTAGTCCAACAAAAGGAAATGCTATCCAGCAACAGAACGGCGGCGTTATGGATTCAGTACATGCAAATGATTGAAATTCTTCGAAAGTCAATAAAAGCGGAAAGAACTGGCAATTTCAAACTTCACTTGGAATCTGTTCAGGACATGTTGCCGTTTCTTGCAGCATCTGGACACAACAATTACACAAAGTCTGGCTGGCTGTATCTTCAACAGATGCTTGATCTTCAGGATACCCACCCAGAAGTGCACGCGTTCTTCAGCAGAGGCCATCATGTCGTGAGAAGAACAAATCGTTTCTGGGCAGGGATTTCTACTGATCTTGCAATTGAGCAAGTACTCATGCGGTCTGTGAAAAGCAATGGTGGTCTCACTCGGGGTACTGGAATGGGGGAGGCAGAACGACTTGTTTGGCTACTGTGTATGCCTGCCTGTGCAGAAATCCACGACGCAATGCAGTCTGTCACAGACGTTGCATTCCGTTCTAGCGAGCAACAAACGCAGCACAAAGAGTTGAGCGTGGCAAGGCAGAAGCGAGATCACACAGACATTCAGCTGATCTTGAGATATCTGCTTGATAGGAACCCTTTCACTGTGGATACAGCCCTCCGATCCATTTCAAGCGGAAAAGAAGCTGAAGCTACTGTGAATGCAGAACAAGCAAAAGGCGTAGGAAACAAGATTCTGAGCAGCATGATCGGAAATAATGTTGTGGATTTCACCTTTAAAAAGAAGGATCAAGCTGTAACCATGGCTCTGAAAGCCAAGTCGTCCAATCTGCATGATGATCTAGTACATGTTGACTCCATGCTGTTGTTCCAGAGACTAGTGACAACTGTGAAGAACACCAACGGATGTCTTGAGGACGCCTTTGCCTTTGAGATGTGCAGTGTCCCAGCATCGCTGTTTGATTCGGGTGGTCTGCCAAGACAAGGTACCAAGGCTGCACTGGCAACTTACATCTGGACTTCAACAAAGCAGGTAAATGGTGTTATTCCTGATGATGTAACATATGTCATCGATGGTGGCTTGCTGTTGCACCTTCTGCCCTGGTGCCGTGGTTCAACATACAACCAGCTTACTCAGAGTTACGTAGACTTTCTCATTCGTCATTTTGGCAAAGGAACTGTTGTTTTTGATGGATACAGCTGCGGACCTACCACCAAAGATGCAGCCCATTTGCGAAGAACAAGCAGAGCCAATACAGCATGTGCCATCACTTTTGAGGGTGACATGGTCCTGTGCGAACCAAAGGAGCGCTTCCTGACGAATCCAAACAACAAACAGCGGTTCATCAACCTCCTTAGTTCCCGTTTTTCACAGCACGGCTTTGACACTGTCCATGCAACTGGTGATGCTGATAGGCTCGTCGTAAAGACTTCTCTGGATTTGGCAAGGAAGGGAAACGTGATTCTGGTTGGCGAGGACACCGATCTGCTCATCCTTCTGTTGTACCATCTTACGCCAGATCACTGCCCCGTCTTCTTCACATCAGTGAGATCATCGACAGCAAAGTCAGCTGCAAAAGTGTGGGACATCAGAAAAGTCCAGACTGTTCTTGGATCTCAAGTTTGTGAGAACATACTGTTTGCGCACGCCTTTGGTGGATGCGATACAATTAGCAGTCCATTCGGGATTGGAAAACCAGTGTGTTTAAAGAAATTGACCCAGTCAACAGTGTTCGTGCAGCAGGCCCATGTCTTCAGCGCCAGTCCTTGCAGAGACACTGATGAGCTGATAAGAGCAGGAGAAAGGGCCTTTGTAGAACTCTATGGGGGAAAGGAAAGAGACACTTTGAACTTCCTCCGCTACATCAAGTACATGCAGAAAGTCTCTACATGTACCTCATCGTTTCAGCCCTGCAAACTCCCACCTACATCAGCAGCAGCTAAATTCCATTCCATGAGAACATACTTCCAGGTGCAAGAATGGATGCACTTGCATCAAGAACAGTTCCTCCTGGATCCGATGGACTGGGGATGGGAGATTGTTCAAGGCGCCATGCTTCCTATTCTCATTGACATTGCTGCTGCTCCTGGTGATCTACTCGATGTCATCCGATGCAATTGCAAGACAGAGTGTCGAACAGCAAGATGTTCATGCCGAAAACACGGCCTCGTGTGTACGTCTGGCTGTGGAGAGTGCAGAGGGGAGAGCTGTGCCAACACTGTGACCGAGGTTGCCTGTGTAGGTACATCAGACGATGAAGACGGGCTTTAGCGTAAGTACGAGGTCATGTTGAATAGAGTGTGCGTGTGCATGTTCACATGTGTAATGCAACAGTAACGGGTAAAGGAGGGAGAATATCAGCACAGTAGTTGTCAACTCACATACCTGTCAAACGCGACCCGGGAGACGCGCCCTGTGAAACCACACCGAATGCGCTAGATTTGAGCTTCGGCTATGTTATTTCGCGCTAAATAAATGCAATTGAACCTATTTATCAACTGAATGTGCTTTTCTTACATACTATATGAGTGACATATGACACATCCCTTAAAATAAGACATGTTATAGACGTGAGAAGTGAGGGACGGAGCATATTCGGAATACCGTTATTGCGCAGTTGTCATCATTCTTTAAAAGCTTCAAAAATATAGTTCGCATGGGAAAACGTTGGCCAACTCTGTTTTACCTGATCAATGGATGCATGTAGAGTACAAAAAAGGTGAAATAAATTTTATAGCAATTTGTTCACACAGGAGGTGAAATCTGATGAAATCTGCCTAGCCTATATATTGGATGTCATCTAACAAAACGCCGACTGTGGCTGTGTTTGTTTCTTTGTCGTTGTGCTCTGCTTGTAATTCTTGTGATCTTGGTCGCCCCCCTGCACAAGAATTTTATCTTTTGGGGGGCTTACAGATGTTGTAACAGTATTCGAAGTCACACGTGTGAAAATACAAGAGCTTTTTGATTCACCTGAGTAATGGGTGGGTCTTAGTATTCATCCGTGTCCGTCTGTATGGACGGCCGACCGTCCGTCCGTGGACAAATGACCGTCGGCTTAAAGGCACAGTAAGCCTCCCGTAAACCATCACAGAGCTCCCCGAGCGTCTACATACAGTACAAGCATACTTCCATTTAAACGCTCACCGAACGGGAACATCCTGGCTGCTTTCTGTCGAGCGTGAGAAATTTTCAAATAATTTATTTTCGTGGACTTGGCCCTTTACAACAATGGCGCCTCGTTTTGGTGCTGGACGGCTGTAATGAATATCCCGGAAATCACGCCCGGACAGTAAGCCTCCCGTAAACCATCACAGATACTGTCAGGCTTTTACACACAGTATAAACATCCTTCCATTTGAACGCTCACCAAACGGGAACATCCTAGGTGCCCTACGTAAAGAGCGAGCAATTTTTAAAGAATTAATTTTGCAGATTGTCTGGAACACTTTTTGGACCCATCCTGAACTCAGGTCCAAAATGAGTTACTTCCCTTAAACTGGCGATAGCCGTGGATCGATGATAATCAGAAAGTTTTTGGACCGTGGTGCGTTTTTGCGCTAGACCTAACTTTTAAAATCTAAATAATAAATTGACAGCGTGTTTTCATCAAGACAAGATCAGTGCAATTCGAAGTTGTGAAAGTTTGAAAAAAGAAAAGCCCGGAAGCAGGGTCACGCAAGGGTCGTAGCAGACGACGGTTTATGCGGCATATCGCCGTTCCTCTCAACAGTCAAAAGCCATCGCTAGAGTTCTTGTGAACCACAGCCGTTTGTTTCGTGCATAAAAACGTGCTATTGTAGATAGCTGACATCGAGTCGCATTCAAATGACTAACTGACGACTACATTGTGAAAAAGGGAAACTGGATCACACGGGTTCACGATGGCTCAGGGGTAAGATAAACCACGCAAAAATAAATTCTTTGAAAATTGTTCGCTCTTTACGGAGGGCACCTAGGATGTTCTCAATCTGTGAGTGTTTAAATGAAAGGGTGTTTGTACTGTGTGTAAAAGCCTGACGCGTATCTGTGATGGTTTACGGGAGGCTTACTGTGCCTTTAACATTGAGGTTATCTCGGATGTTTTTCAAGCTAGACCTTTAAAACCTTGCACACTTTTAGGGTTTGATGATCTCCCAACTTGACCTAAGTTTGATTGACCCTCGTCAAGTTTTGGGGTCACAGCGGTGTCATGTTTATTTTATAGAAACTTAACGTTGAGATTATCTCGGATGTTTTTGAAGCTAGACATTTGAAACTTAGCACACTTCACACTTCACGTAAAAACTTTACATTGATATTTTCTTAGTTGTTTTGGGAGCAAAAACCTCCCCATTTCACACGGGTGTAGGTGTTGATAATCTGCAGACATGACTTCGTGAACAGCGAGAGATTTGTATGCAGAGAGGTGGATAGTTGAGAACAATGTTATTAATTAGTACATATATTTTAATACTAGATGAATACCCGCTTCGCCGGGTACGGCTTCGCCGGGAAGAAGTCGAGCCGAATACCCGGCTGCGCCGGGGACCCGGCAAGCCGGGTGTACGCCGGCTTCGCCGGCTTACCGCACGAAGGAAGGGAGATAAACGCGCAAAACACTGAAGAGGAGTAATACCCGGCTTCGCCGGGACAGTGACCTTCTAAAAATAGTATAACGGGAATATAGATTGAGCGTTGTCGACAGTGACCTTCTAAAAATAGAAACGGGAATATGGATTGACACACACACACACACACACACAAGTCGTATATACAGTACTCCCCGGTTAACGTCACTACCGTTTAAGGTCACACCTTTGATAACATCAATCAGGGTGTTGGTCCCGACCTAAAGCCTTCTTTGTATGACTAAGAAAACCTCGCTTAGCGTGACCTCGGATACGGGAACACCTCTTTTTAGGTGACCCCCCGTTCTGGTCTCTAAATGCAGAGGACCACCGCTTAAGATCAAGCGAAACTGAAACGGAAAAAATCTCCCAATTTTGCGGCCTTGACCACAGGAGCTTGTATCCAACCACCGGTCCATAATTATTTACTCCTGCATGCTTATTATTTACTGCTGCATGCTTACCCTTACTACTACCATAGACCTATATAGGTCCCTGCTGCTACTATTTATTAGTAAATGAATAATAATAAGTAGTAAACAGTAGTAGTAGACTGTATGGAATAATGAGTAAATAAATGGAATAAGAAGTAAATAATTATCGACCGGTGGTTGGATACAAGCTCCTGTGGCCTTGACAGAGTTTTTTTTCTCCATATGTGACCCTCCCCCTCGGAATGAGTCGCATGTCACCTTTGCATGATTTTTAATATTTTTACATTTTCTAAAAGAGATTTTGAAACTCTATCCAGTGGTGAAATCCGTTTTAGAAAAGAGCGAAAACTTTTTGAGTTATAAGCCTGTGTCTAAGGTGATCCTCACACTGATACCTTACACCCCCGGACGTATATATATAGTCAGTCGGCTAAGGACCGTTTTGGTTACTTTTTGGCGTCACGTTACGTCTCAATAGCACAACGTGTCGATATCCCTATTTTGTGAAAAACCAATGTACTGTAGCGCTACGTGTCAATACGGCGCAACGTGTCGATAGCGCTACGTGACAATAGCAGTACTACTAAACTGCAGACACTTCGCTTTGCCCTGTGTGCATATGTATTTATATTGTATTTAAATATTGTATATATGACATTAGAGTTTCTTAATTTCCCTTATCAGAAGAATGAATGAACGAAAACAACTACGGCGAAACTACCTGAATGTTCCAGAACCCAAGGGAGGTAACTCTTGCTTTGTATCCATGTAAAGGAGGTGACTCTTCTTGTGAGAGCATACATTATCTTTCTTATTGGGTGTTGAGAGTTGAAGTTCTGGTTCTGCTGCTCCATAGAATTTGTCCGAAAATAACTGTGTTAGGGGTGGCATAGTAAGAGCCCCTTTTAGTGACCAAAGCTTTTTTCTCTAGCAATTACCTTGCTACTGACCAGCCTGATTTGCGACGATCAACTTTGTCTGATGTGTATCAGAGACTGTGTCTATGTTATGCAGTGTGTGCTCGCTATGATACCCTTTTCTTTCGCAAATATGAACATCAGAGCAACGAATCTCCGCCGATTCCGGCTTGCCGATCACTGGCATCTGATCATCAAATGAAACATCTTTTTCATCGAATGTATATAAATTTTCATAATATGATTGTACTTCCTTTATTGTTGCATGTCTAATTTTTCCAAATTACAAAAATATTCACCGTCCGAAATCCATTGTATACGGGTTCTTATAATCATTCCGTCAATTTTGTCGAATTGCAATTAATTCCTGTCTTTTCTTTTCCAAAATAAACAAAATATTTTCACTAAAAGTTGTCTCCAAATGTTTAATTTCGTCCACCAATTTACTTTCCCGCTGTACACTTTCTTTCTTTTTAAAGGATGCTTATGTCAATTTGTTGCCAACAAGTGTAAATACATCGATCCGTGCAAATGGAAACAAATATGAAACGTTTGTTCAGTCACACACCACTACATTTTGAGTTGTTGTTAATGGGTCTGTGATTAAATAGCCTGCTGTTTCCCAAAAGCTAATTATCAACCCAACATCCTCCATTCTTCTCTCGTTTACCATTGTCCCCAGATACATCAGCAAGCAAAGTGCAAAAGCAAGCCAAACACTTCCATGGTTTTGTCTCTCGCTGCGTGCACATTGTTCTCAGCTACGAGCTGTCAGCTTTGTCGTTCGACAAACAGCGTGGCGTCCATCAGGAAAATTTTCCATTTATATGTAATAAAGTGCTGTTATTGTTATTAGTATGTCACAGGTGGAGAGAGAGAGAGAGAGAGAGAGAGAGAGAGAGAGAGAGAGAGAGAGAGAGAGAGAAAGAGAGAGGGAGAGACCACCCATTGCACTCCGGTTGGACCGTACATAAAGAGAGACAAGACAAGACAAGACAAAATCTTTATTATCGAGGGTAATAGATAAGCAAGAATATTGCTTTTTTACATCCAGCCCTCGCCATAATATAGGGTCAACAAGAACAGAAAACAATATAATCAAATAACTATCACATCAAACTTAATACATTATATATATATATAGATACAAATTTTTTTTTTTAAATTGTCATGCTGCGTTTTAAGTACAATTTCCAATGATAAAAAGTGTCAATTTTTAAGATATCTTAATTTAGATCTGCATATTATTATAATTTTGTTTAACATGCACATACATTTTAAATAAATTGATGAACCATTCAGCACATGTTTAGTTGCATTATGTGCGACATATAATTTTTTTTGAAGCTGTCTGTGTTTGCTTTATGCTTAAGAAAAATAGGCAGTGAGTTCCATAGGACCGCACCTGAATATAGAAGGCTTGATTTCAAAAAGGTCAATACGTGGAGTCGGTATTATGATTTTTAGTCTGTTATAGTTCAAAATAAAATTATCACGTAATGTCTCCGGTGCATATCCTGACATCACTTTATGCATTATAACACCTTTATTATACATTAACCTTTTTTGAAATGGTAATACTTGCACATTTTTATAATCAGATTCTGAAGGAGTGTGATTTTTTTAGCATAATAAGCTTAACTGCTCTTCTGTGAAGACTGGCTAAAGGTTTCAAAACATTAGCACTTGCACAATGCCATACAGTGGATGCATAATCAATATTTGACAAGATGTGATTTTAAAAAAACATCTTTCGCAAGTGGAGATTCAAGAAATGTTTTATTTTTTATAACTGATATATTTTTTGGGAAGCAATCTTACAGATGTAATCAATGTGATCATGCCATGATAAATTATTATCAATCTTTACACCAAGGACTTTATGGTGAGACACTTCTTCCAATACTTGATTTTTAATATAAAGAGGTGGAATGCTCGATAATAGATTTTGTCGTTTCTGTCTTGTGGTTATTAGCATAAATTTTGTTTTTGTATGGTTAAGAGACAAATGATTTAACTCTGACCAATTTAGGAGTCGATTGGCATAGCAACCAGTATCGGGATGCGCAGTATCGACACGGTAATTTCGAGGTCCGACCAATGAAATAAAAGAGTTTTGAGTCTGCGCATCTCGATACTCGATACTGGTAGTCTCGAGACTATAGTCTCAATACTCATTCTCGATACTACTGGGCCTTTAGGCGCACCAGGGTGCTGTTCATCCTCGAGATCAGAACTGATTTAACCAATCGTTTTGTAGACACTCGATACTGAACTAGGGCGGCATAGCCACAATCGTCGATAACACGGATTGGTTCATTTCCATACTCGATACTCGCAGTATCGAGATCAGACCAATGAAATGAAGGAGTATCGAGTCTGCGCATCTCGATACTGCCAGTATCGAGTGTGCCAGTATCGAGGGTCGATCTCGAGAACGTGGGCCTTTTGGCGTTCCATACATTGTAAACAAATGCAGTGCGTTCAGTTTCATTCTGTGAGTTCCACAGCTTGACTAAATGTAGTAATTTCGCCTTACGCGACTTGTTAACTCTATGTCTCTCTCTCCGTCTCCTCTCTTTATCTCTCTCTGTCATGATCAGTTTGTCTGTGTCTCTCCTCTCTTTCTATGTCTGTCTGTCTTACCTCACCTCCCCTCTCTCTCTCTCTCTCTCTCGCTCTCTCTCTCTCTCTCTCTCTCTCTCTCTCTCTCTCTCTCTCTCTCTCTCTCTCTCTCTCTAATGCAGCCGATGGTCTCTGTGTCAGTGTCAGAATGTATGTCAGTGTGTGTCTCTCTCCGAATCTGCCCATTATCACGTCATTGAGTTTCAATTGGCGGGAAGTCTTTTATGGGGCCTCAAACTAAACTCTGATCTCCTCGGATAAGATCAATTTTTTCTACTGAAATTGATCTTATCCGAGGATCGGTTAACGTGTCCCTCGGATAAGATCACGATTTTTTTTGGTCCCAAGCGGGGTCACCTTATCCGAGGAGTACTGTATATATATATAATATAGATGATATTAATGTTGTAGTCTTTCGTTTGTCTTTGTGTTACATGCACCACCACTGACATTTCTTCATGTGAGATGATAAAGTTAATTTGATTTGATTTGATTTGATTTGATTTGATTACTACGTTTCTTTCAGAGTGCATGCCTGGTCGACAAGGAAAATACTGTGGCGCCGTTTTAGGTCAGCCGTCGGGTGAGTCTTGCTTGGCTTTAATAGCTAGCTGCTTGTGTGTGTGTGTGTATGTGTGTGTGTGTGTGTGTGTGTGTGTGTGTGTGTGTGTGTGTGTGTGTGTGTGTGTGTGTGTGTGTGTGTGTATGTGTGTGTGTAGAACGATTCCAAAAAAAAGTACTGGACAGAATGATCTTCATGAAGCTTTACATGAGAGTTCCTACAAATGATATCCGCAGACGTGTTTTTCATTTTTGTGTGTGGATAAAATATTATTAATGTCTTTGCTTACAAGTTGAGTGAAGCAAAATTAATACATTTAGTCAATATGTCGAACTCACAGAATGAATTTGAACGCACTCCATTTTTAACCAAGACAATATAGCTTCGTCAATTCCCTGCTGCAAAGACATGTACTGCTGACACGTTTACGTGAAAAGCGTACAGAAATCGATTACTAAAATTGTAATTTCAATCAGAATTTTGAGATTTTTAATGACCAAACACATCAATACATTTTAAAGATTTCAAGCTAAAATGCAATACCATAGTCCGGGTTCCGTCGAAGATAGCATGACCAAAATGTCAATCAATTTGATTGAAAAATGAGGGTGTTACAGTGCCTCCTCAACTTTAACTAAAAGTCGGATATGCATCATGAAAGACATTCATCGCAAATAAAATCAAACAAGTCGCGTAAGGCGAAATTACTACATTTAGTCAAGCTGTCGAACTCACGGGATGAAACTGAACGCACTGTATTTTTTCACCAAGACAGTACAGCTTCGTCAATCCCGGCGTGAAGGAAATCGCTTACCTTCCACGTGCAAAACGTAGTGATATTGACACGCCAGATTAGCGCGGTAGCGTATTGTGCTAAGCAGGAAAGCGCGCTTTTCTGTATACGTGTTAACTTTCTGAGCTTGTTTTGAATACCACCTATCATATCTATATGTTTTTGGAATAAAGAAATGATCACGAATAAGATGACATCATTTTTGGATCGATTTCTTAAATTTTAATCGTAAGACTAATTAATCTATTTTCGTTAATTGTGATCACATTTTAAGAGTAAACATGACATATGTATATATTTTTAGATTCAGAATGTGATGAAGAATACAATGCAATCAATTTTAAATCTGTTTGCGAAAAATCGATTTTAATGACAACTTTAATGAGCAAACTCATCAATTAAATTTTAAGCCTCCAAGCTGAAATGCAATACCAAAGTCCGGGCTTCGTCGAAGATTACTTGACCAAAATTTCAACCAATTTGGTTGAAAAATGAGAGCGTGACAGTGCCGCCTCAACTTTCACGAAAGGCCCATTAATTTTGTCAAAACTTGACTAAATGTAAAAACATCTGGGGGTATCATCTGGAAGAATTTTAAAGGGCAGCTGTCGGGTTGTGGCTCTCAAAATCTGTTCCTTAGAATGAGTTATCATGTAACTGAAACTATACTTAAGTTACTTGGTGATTTTGACAGCTTGATAACACAAGTCCGAAGACTTTAGACATGCTACAATGTCTTTAATCGAAGAAAGTTTGCATTCTTGGCCGAGTCAATGCAGCCCGCTCGAAAATTACTTCCCTTGGACGCGTGACGTCAGCCGCGGAATCGGCCGGGTTGAACGGTGCTCTCTTTATGCCGTGTAATGGGCGCAATCGGGTTGTCTAGTCAAGCCCTCAAGCATACTTCACGGGTAGGTGAAGAGAAACTTAGGATGGGGTGACTTCTCCCAGGCCAAACTTTCGCAGTAAAAAACGGAGTTCATAACATGTCTTCTGTCCCCCTCCTGCTTTTGTTCCACTTGAACCCTGTTTTTGTTCAACTTATTGGCAGATATTGTCACGCGTCGAGGAACACAAACACACACACACAAACACACTCACACACAGACACACACACACACGTGTTATCACACATATACACACACACACACACATACGTGTTATCTCACACACACACACACACACACACACACACACACACACACACACACACACACACACGATAACCATCACAAACACAGTTTGACAAATTCATCTTTGATTTTTTGCGGCCGAACCCCCCTCCCCCATTTTCCACACTAGATCCACTGTTTCATCTTTGTCTCCGTCTCTCTTCCCTTTATCTTATCTCGTCTATCTACTTGAGTGAGTAACTGAAGATGTATTATCATCATCTCTTTCCTAGATTTTCCCACCGACAGAGTTGGCTTTTGTCTTGAATTCAGTACCTCACACGTACACGGTAATTGGTGTGACACCTCAAGCGGACCTTCTTCATAAGTGTACAGTGTCTGCTGACAAGGGACACGAGGGTCTGTGGTTGAGCAACTTTATGGTTTAACCGGGTGAACTGGAGGAGTAGCAACAGCATGTGAACCACTTTAGAAATGACTTGTAAAGGTTGCAGTTTGTCAGATCAAAGAAGAGAAAATGTGAACGTGGGTCTTGAGAAGATATTACCATCCTAATACTTTACTTTGTGCAAGAATCAATCACGCGTACAGCATTACAGATGTCCAGCTGTAGTCTACATTGTACTGTAAACTTCACAGCGGCCTTATCGGCTTCCTCGAGTGACGTCACAGCAAGGCTAACGCTGCGGCGTCTTTCTTGTGCTGACAGAGTTGTCGGTCGCGGATTTTGAGTCGTTTCGGCCTGCCAACTGCTTCGTTTTTTTGCGGATTGTGAGAACTAGCAGAAAGTTTCACGCATTTTAATGGTTTCAAACTAATGATGAAAGTGTCTTCTTCTGGACCAAATCAACAGTCTTTAGTTGAATCAACTCGGAAAACTCTTAAATGCGTTTTTGCACGCGACTCCGCGCATTTTTGAGACAAGGCAACCCGACAGCTGCCCTTTAAGTAAAGTATTATGAAAATCGGTCTTGTAGTTCTCTTTGAACACATACACCACCACCCTCGATTGTCTTGATTCCCCGTCTATGTTAAAATATTCAGTCAAAACTTGACTAATTGTAACAACCAACCAACTTTCAGATTGCCTGCCTTGTGTAAAGCAACGACTGTGACTGTCATCTCGAACACTTTGATTGTATTATAGCTGTCTCGATTGCCATGCTTTCGTTGTATCTTTCAACGACTGTGACTGTCATCTCGAACACTTTGATTGTGTTATAGCTGTCTCGATTGCCATGCTTTCGTTGTATCTTTCAACGACTGTGACTGTCATCTCGAACACTTTGATTGTGTTATAGCTGTCTCGATTGCCATGCTTTCGTTGTATCAGAGTGCCTGCCTGGTCAGCAAGGTAAAGACTGTAACGCGACTGTGGAGAACCAGGCTGGTGAGTCCTGCATTGGTAGCTAGCTGTTTGCTTGGCTGACTGGTTAGTTGGCTGACTGGTTGGTTGGTTGGTTGGCTGACTAGTTGGTTGGCTGACTGGTAGCTGATTGGTTTGCTGGCTGGCTGGCTGGTTGGATCGCTGACTGGATGGTTGGTTGGATGGCTGGCTGGTTGGCTTACTGGCTGGCTGGTTGGTTGGATGACTGGTTGGTTGGTTGGATGACTGGTTGGTTGGTTGGCTGACTGGTGGTTGGATAGCAAGTTGATTGGCTGACTAGTTAGTTGGCTGACTAGTTGGTTGGCCGACTGGTAGCTTGGCTAACTGGTTGGTTGGGTGACAAGTTTGTGGGTTGGGTCTCTCTGGTGGGTTTGGTTGCCTGGTTGGTCGGTTGGCTGACTGGCTGGTTGGCTTATAACTTACTGGCTGGCTGGTTGGTTGGATGACTGGTTGGTTGGATGACTGGTTGGTTGGTTGGATGACTGGTTGGTTGGATAGCAAGTTGATTGGCTGACTAGTTGGTTGGCTGACTAGTTGGTTGGCCGACTGGTAGCTTGGCTAACTGGTTGCTTGGCTAACTGGTTGGTTGGGTGACAAGTTTGTGGGTTGGGTCTCTCTGGTGGGTTTGGTTGCCTGGTTGGTCGGTTGGCTGACTGGCTGGTTGGCTTACTGGCTGGCTGGTTGGTTGGTTGGGTGACAAGTTTGTGGGTTGGGTCTCTCTGGTGGGTTTGGTTGCCGGATCGGTGGTTGGTAGGCTGGTTACGTGGTCGACTTTGACTTACCTAAGTAATCAGTGGGTCTTTGTAATGAGCCGTGTCCTTTTACGTTAACTCAAATGTGCTTGAACCTAGAGCTTTGCAACTTTGCACACTTCCAGGGTTTGATGATCTCCCGATACGACCCGAGTCTCCGTGACCCTAGTCAAAGTTCAAGGTTACGGCAAGGTCATTTTAGGGTCATTTTAAACTAAGCATTGACGTTTTCTCGCATAAATTATATGTTTTTAAACGTCACACGCTTAACAGGTTTGAGAACCTCCCGACATTACCAAAGTCTGGTTGATCCTCGTCAAATGTCAGGGTCACAGCAGGGTCGAGTTGGGGTTATGAAAGTATTAAATAGTTACTTTCTTCAATGAGCTAGAGCAGCAGATAGTCAGATTATGATTAGGAGGACATTGATAATGGTTGTTTTTGTGTTATTTCGTTTATCTGTTTACTGCATTGCATTTGTCTGTCAGACTGACGGATAGGCTAGTTGATGGATCGGTTGATTGATTGCATAACTCATTCATTGGTGATTGATTGATTGATTGATTGATTGATATATTCATTCACTTTCTCTGTTTTCTGCTCTGGCTGCAGCTACTCCCAAATTGCGCATCGCTGGCATCGCGTCAGGCGCGGGATTAGGCTTTATCTGTCTGACAGCGATCATTGTGTACATCTGCAAGGCCAGAGCAGGCCGCGGTGAGGGTCCCGGCAACTGCGGTAAACGTAAAGAGCCGACATCCGCCTTGGAGAACTCTCAGCAAGCGAGCCCGCCCCAGGTTACTATCATCGCCCCGGAGCAGGATCCCAATGTGGCATTACCGTTGGATGCACACAAAAGCGGCGGTTCCCAAGAGTCGTCTGAAGTCGACACTGACGTCTCTTCCGTGGCGACGTCAGAGCCGTCTGAAGTCGACACTGACGTCTCTTCCGTGGCGACGTCACTTACTAGCGACTCCTCGGCATATCAAACTGACCGTATCATCTGGGCGGGGATGTAGCTCAGTCGGTAGCGCGTTGGATTTGTATCCAGTTGGTCGCTGTCAGCGTGAGTTCGTCCCCACGCACGTTCGGCGAGAGATTTATTTCTCAGAGTCAACTTTGTGTGCAGACTCTCATCGGTGTCCGAACACCCCCGTGTGTACACGCAAGCACAAGACCAAGTGCGCACGAAAAAGATCTTGTAGTCCATGTCAGAGTTCGGTGGGTTATAGAAACACGAAAATACCCAGCATGCTTCCTCCGAAAACGGCGTATGGCTGCCTAAATGGCGGGGTAAAAAACGGTCATACACGTAAAATTCCACTCGTGCAAAAAACACGAGTGTACGTGGGAGTTTCAGCCCACGAACGCAGAAGAAGAAGAAGAAGACCGTATCTGGAATCAACTATGAGTTGAGCTGTAATACCCTGTAACATTTCGTGCTGCACGCCCCCCCCCCCCCCCCCCCCTGGAAACTGCACAGGGATTGACTGAGCTAAATCACAAGGCCGAATGAACACAGAAGCACTAGCTATTCAGTGCCAAAGTTATTACACTTTCAAGCTGTACACGTTCATTGTATTTGCTGTTGAGTTATGCTACGGTATTATACTCAAACTAGTGATACCCGTGCTATGCACGGGATTTTCTTCTTTATAAATTACAGAATTAATTGTGAATAAGCAACAACAAAAACGTGTTAAATGTTCGATGGCATCGTACAAAACAAAATGCCATAAATTTATTGGGAGAAAATAGTGTGCACCGTACAATAACAGTTTTACACATCAGCAAATAGGAAAAAGTAACCCAGTGGTAAATATACAGTTGGTACTGTGAACAATAAAACGCCTATCAAATTTTCATATAATTGGGAAAGGATAAAGTCAATGTAACAAAAGGATTTTGTCACGCTTCAATTAAGATGCATGCTAGTTAAAATGTATAAAAACAATATGTAACACCAATTATATAATTGGGAAAGAAATCTTGTCGCAGTTCGCCGACAGCTCGAGTCACCCACAATGAAATGTTTGTACGATCGACTGCACTTAAATTAGCGGCTACATTGACATAAGTGAAGTACATAAATGTGCAAAAAAATGTGCCCATAGAACAATATTTTTACACATCACCATACATGTCTTGAGCTGTCTTGAGACAGGAAAAAAACAACCAGCGTTAAATGGAACAAAATGTTTACACTTTGGCAAACATGTGAATGAAAAGTAGTTAAAATGTGAAGTTGGTTCTGCGAACAACAAAATGTTTACATATGCATTGTGCACAGAGAAGCAAAATGTTTACAGATCACCATGCATATGTATAGAGAAAAAAACACACTGACACAACGCTAAATGTGCAAATGAACCGTGTGCACATCGTCATGCATACAATTGGGAGCTGGAGAAAAAGACTGCATTAATGATCGCAATGAAGAACACTATCATAGGTGCACATCAGTACAGCCGTTCTTGCAAAAAGTACAGCAAAAGTACAGTTTGTTCACACTCACACACACACACACACACACACACACACACACACACACACACACACACACACACACAGTAGCAAACTCAAAAGGGATTGAGAAAATGCAATCATGTGCAAAATGAACAAAATATCAATGTATATGTAAGAACTAAAACCACACACTGAACTAAAGTTGCAAAGGTGTGTACAAAGAGAATAAAAACAAATATTTACACATCACCAACTTAGGTTTGAAATGATCTGAATGCAAACATAGTTGCACATCCAGTCACTCTGTGAGGCAAGTACCCTGACTTTGACAACAAAAGCTATCTTTTCAGACCATCATCAACCAATTTTCAGATGTAGAACCCATGTAATTGTAAAAAGTACATCAATTGTTTGTTCACACACTGTAGCAGCTAAATTTGGTGTGGGTTGTGGATCATGGTGTTACACATCAGCAAATAGGAATGAAAAAGTAACCCATTGGTAAATATACAGTGGGTTCTGTCGTTAAATTGTGCCTTTTTATAAGATTTCAGTCAATGTGGACAGTCTGAGAATTCAGTCAATGTGACAATGATTTTGTCACGCTTCAATTAAGATGCATGCTAGTTAAAATGTGTAAAAACAATATGTAACACCAATTATGTAATTGGGAAAGAAATCTTGTCGCAGTTCGCTGACAGTTCGAGTCACCAACAATGAAGAGTGGACAAAGTTGTCGATGCTTGAACACTAACAGCAACGGAAAAGAGAGTGATGTCCCCCTATCTGTCGTCTTGTCTGCGGAAGAGAATGACGCCCCCCTATGTGAAGAAAAACAATATATAGATTGTACACAGGTGTATGGGTAAAGTCGAACTTTAGCAAGTTAAATTCATAGCTCATAATTCAGTGGCATTTAAGTCTCTAAATTTGTAGAACGTGCACTTGCAATCACCCAAATAAATTAAAAATGCTGACATTTTTAGAACCTGCATTTGCTATGACCCAAATTATAGAAAAATGCTGAAGTTTGGAGCGCAATCATCTGTCAATCAATTGCGAAAGAATACAGCGCTGAAAGAGCATAGCAAAATCAAAATGTCCGCTAAGACACGTGGTGAAGCGAACAAATTCTCCATCTGTATGAGCGTGTTAAATTCATAGCTCATAATTCAGAGGCATTTAAGTCTCCAAATTTGTGGAACCGGCACTTGCAATCACCCAAATTAAATAAAAATGGTGAAGTTTGGAGCACAATCATCTGTCAATCAATTGTGAAAGAATGCAGCGTTGAAAGAGCATAGCAAAATCAAAATGTCGGCTAAGACACGTGGTGAAGCGAAAAAATTCTTTTGGGATTTACCGGGATTGCCTGGTCGATGCCTGAACACTAACAGCAGCGGAGGAGAGTGGACATCCCCCTATCTGTCGCCTTGTCTGCGGAAGAGAATGACGTCTTCCTATGTGAAGAAAATGAGGAAAAAGAATATCTAGATTGTACACAGGTGTATGGGTAAATTTGAACTTTAGAGTGTTAAATTAATAGCTCATAATTCAGAGGCATTTTAAGTCTGCAAATGAATAGAACCTGCATTTGCAATGACCCAAATTAATCAAAAATGGTGAAATTTGGAGCACAATCATCCGTCAATTAATTGGGATTTACCTGTCAAGTGTGGACTAAGTTGTCGATGCCTGGTCGATGCCTGAACACAAACAGCAGCGGAAGAGAGTGGACATCCCCCTATCTGTCGCCTTGTCTGCGGAAGAGAACGACGTCTTCCTATGTGAAGAAAATGAGGAAAAAGAATATATAGATTGTACACAGGTGTATGGGTAAATTTCTCGCCGAACGTGGGGACGAACTCACGCTGACAGCGGCCAACTGGATACAAATCCAGCGCGCTACCGACTGAGCTACATCCCCGCCCAGTGAATGGGTAAATGTGAACTTTAGCGTGTTAAATTCATAGCTCATAATTGAACTTGAGCGTGTTAAATTCATAGCTCATAATTCAGAGGCATTTAAGTCTCCAAATTTGTAGAACGTGCACTTGCAATCACCCAAATAAATTAAAAATGCTGAAATTTGTAGAACCTGCATTTGCTATCACCCAAATAAATTAAAAATGCTGAAAATTGTAGAACCTGCATTTGCGATCAATTAATTGGTATTTACCTGTAAAGTGTGGACAAAGTTGTCGATGCCTGGTCGATGCCTGAACACTAACAGCAGCAGAAGAGAGTGGACATCCCCCTATCTGTCACCTTGTCTGCGGAAGAGAATGACGACTTCCTATGTGAAGAAAATGAGTAAAAAGAAAATGAGGAAAAAGAACATATAGATTGTACACAGGTGAATGGGTAAATTTGAACTTCAGCGTGTTAAGTTCATAGCTCATAATTCAGAGGCATTAAAGTCTCTAAATTTGTAGAACGTGCACTTGCAATCACCCAAATAAATTAAAAATGCTGAAATTTGTAGAACCTGCATTTGCTATGACCCAAATGATAGAAAAATGCTGAAGTTTGGAGCGCAATCATCTGTCAATCAATTGCGAAAGAATACAGCGCTGAAAGAGCATAGCAAAATCAAAATGTCCGCTAAGACACGTGGTGAAGCGAACAAATTCTCCATCTGTATGAGCGTGTTAAATTCATAGCTTATAATTCAGAGGCATTTAAGTCTCCAAATTTGTGGAACCGGCACTTGCAATCACCCAAATTAAATAAAAATGGTGAAGTTTGGAGCACAATCATCTGTCAATCAATTGTGAAAGAATGCAGCGTTAAAAGAGCATAGCAAAATCAAAGTGTGTTTGAATCCAAGCAAAAGACAAGATATTTACGCAAACCTGGTACATGTTTGTAATGAAACAGAGTTTGATTGTCAGCATATTCCAACAAAAATGTCTGTTTCTTCACAACCGACCAAATATAACAATCAGCTTAGTACTGGCAAGACTATTACTGCGGGCAGAGAACAAAAGGATGAGAAAAAAAACAAGAAAACAACGTACCAAGTCTGTTCAATGTACATGTATCTGTTAATTGTGATCATGACAAGACACTGTTTGTCTCACACTGACAAACACGCACACACACGGAAGTCTGCAAGCAAACCACGAAGAAAATATTGTTGCTATATTGTATGTTAAAAATGTTATAACTTCAAAAGATAATGGTACTGTAACTGGAAAAGATTAATCCAGGTCTGCGGTGAACAAACCGATATCAGAATGTTAACTTTGAGCGAATAAATAAATATCACAATCAAGTGTAAAATGATAGTCACGTTTGTCTCTGAAACTGAAAGATTATTTGCTGTCAGTTTCAAAAAACAAGAAAGGTAAATTGTTGGAACGTTGTTATTGACAAGTTACGTTTCAGTCACAAATATATCGACCCAACGGTCTTGTAAGTGCACAGACAAACAATAAACAATAAACAACAAGAACTTACGCACACTGAAGAACAAAACAAACAAGAGGGTAGTAGTAGTAGTAGTAGTAGTAGTAGTAGTAGTAGTAGTAGTAGTAGTCAAGCAAGATTAGCAAATCCAAAAACAAAGAGACTGCCAACGTTCCAAACTTCAGAATTTTATTGTGAATATTCTGAATTTTGGAACGTTGGCAGTCTCTTTGTTTTTGGATTTGTTGTCAGTTTGTCACCCAATGAGGAGAAAACTGTGTAGGCTATGAGCGACAACGTCTTGCCTTCAAAGGGATAGAGGGTAAACAAACACCAGTCTGTTCATTCAGGTGTAACACGAGAAAATTACTCCTACGGGGTAATTATTTACTCCTGAGTAAATATTTCGTACGGAAATGTTACTCCCTTTACGAAAAAACTACTCCCCCCCCCCCCCCCCCCATAATACGAGAAAATTACTTCCAACGACAGGTGTGTTCCGAGTCAACATTTCGCTCGAAAGTGTTACTCCCCTGACGTATAAACAACGAATAAATTATTCTATCCTTGGCACAAATAGGGTCAAAAATCCCATGAATAAGGCCTTATTTCTTATTTCTAAAATAAGGGCTTATTTTTTATGGGCTTGTTTTTTTAAGGCCTTATTTCTTTACGGCATTTTTATTGTAAAAATAAGGTCTTATTTCTCGAAAATAAGGGTTTATTTCTAAAAAAAAAAAAAAAAAAGGGTAGCCTGACATTTGTTTGCGCGAGAACTGGTTTTACACCGCCACTCTTATGACGAGAGAAAAAAATGCAAAAAAACACCCAGTCGCGTCTGGTACACAGACCATTTAAAGGGGGGTAAAGCACTTCAAGTCGATCACAGTTCAGGCGCAGTCAAGTCCAGACTCCCTTATTTTTAAGGGAGGGAGAATTTGAGCCCCTGTCAGTCATTCCAGTACACGCGTTCGGTATCAATATCAATGAGGCTTATATCGCGCTTATTCCGTGGGTACAGTTCTAAGCGCAGGGATCTATTTTTTTATTTTTAATTTTTATTTTATGCAATTTATATCGCGCACATATTCAAGGCGCAGGGATTTATTAAATATGCACGATTAGCGTGTGCTTGATACAGTTAGTTAAACACTTCCCCTCGGCCTTTGGGAACTTGACACTGATAACCGAAGGCGCAGCTCCTTTGCCCAGTCCATAAAACAAGAGGCACATACAATACACGCACAGGGGACGAAATAGCCTATAGGTGAACAAGAATAATCAGATATGTAATAGTTTTACTGCATTATAACAAACATTTAGTGTTAATGCTGCTACTTTAAATTAAAGCCATGCTTTTTTTGTTTAAACTGTGGCGTCATTTTCTGGTTTTGTTTTTGTATCCGGGGTTGTAAGAATTTACATGACAAATACAGGAATGTGATCATGCAGCCGAGTTGCAATGAGAAAGGCAACACAGATTCAGGCAGTTCGAGTTCATCATTAAAATTGTCTGCTGTTGGTCTTTGAGCAGTCGCTGTTATTCAGAATAGTCCGGCGCCTGTGGGTGGACATGAATTGCGAAAGCCGTTCCGAGAAGGGTATACAAATGTTTATCAATTTTAAAAGGAATATAACAAGGGAAAACACCAATCAACATACAAGTAAAGGCTGTAGTTATCTGTTTGTCGGGAAAAAGGTCAATGTATTAAATATTTTCCTTACACACTGGGTGTAAAAGAGAAATCATACAGCTCAGCAACTTTTCAGTAAATGCGGTACATGCAGATACACACACGAAATCAGCGGCAGCATAAACGAAAAGCCGAATTTCGATCACAATTTTGAAGTTATAATTGAAAACAATGAGAGGTTGAAAGGAATAAGCTCTGTCTGAAATAAATAATTATAAACTGCTCAGTTATTTTGCTTTCGTTGGCAAACATTTTCACACACTTATTGCAGAAATGGTGACACTCTCTGCATTAGCTTGTACTATTCCCATATTTGTTTTAATCCCGTAATCAATGTGTAAGCAATCAAAATTACTGCAGGCATGAATATATTATGTTATATGTTTTCTTGATCATTAACAGTATACTATATTATACGTCAAGAGCAACTATTAATTACTAGATACTCATGCAAGGATAAACATAGGGTTGTTTTATTCTTTACATCGCTAAGTTTTAATGCTTTGTTACTTTTTTTTTTTAACAACATTTTGATTTCAATTCCGGCTCCTATTCAAACAATTATGATTATAACTTGTTTTTCTGTTTTTATCTACCGCAGTCTCCTTTCGTTTCTTCGTTTTCTGTAAACTGGTTTTTGACTCACATGCGAAGCAAAAGTGAGTCTATGTACTCACCCGAGTCGTCCGTCCGTCCGTCCGTCCGTCCGGACGTCCGTCCGTCCGGAAAACTTTAACGTTGGATATTTCTTGGACACTATTCAGTCTATCAGTACCAAATTTGGCAAGATGGTGTATGATGACAAGGCCCCAAAAAACATACTTAGCATCTTGACCTTGCTTCAAGGTCAAGGTCGCAGGGGCCATAAATGTTGCCTAAAAACCAGCTATTTTTCACATTTTTCACATTTTCTCTGAAGTTTTTGAGATTCAATACCTCACCTATATATGATATATAGGGCAAAGTAAGCCCCATCTTTTGATACCAGTTTGGTTTACCTTGCTTCAAGGTCAAGGTCACAGGAGCTCTTCAAAGTTGGATTGTATACATATTTTGAAGTGACCTTGACCCTGAACTATGGAAGATAACTGTTTCAAACTTAAAAATTATGTGGGGCACATGTTATGCTTTCATCATGAGACACATTTGGTCACATATGATCAAGGTCAAGGTCACTTTGACCCTTATGAAATGTGACCAAAATAAGGTAGTGAACCACTAAAAGTGACCATATCTCATGGTAGAAAGAGCCAATGAGCACCATTGTACTTCCTATGTCTTGAATTAACAGCTTTGTGTTGCATGACCTTGGATGACCTTGACCTTGGGTCAAGGTCACATGTATTTTGGTAGGAAAATGTGTAAAGCAGTTCTTAGTGTATGATGTCATTGCTGTAAAGGTCAAGGTCAAGCATGTGAGTCGTATGGGCTTTGCCCTTCTTGTTTTTATCGTGATGAACACTCATACAAACACGAAGTCAAAATCCCGGGCCTCGTTTGAGCCGTGACACAGGGAAATCTGAACGGCAAACCTCTGCAGTCCTGCAGAGAGAAATTCTCTCCGGAGTCTGCGAAGTTGTCAGCGTTTTGAAACTTGATAGTCTGCTACCGACGGTGGGAGAGTTTCTTGACCGCAGCATGGCAGGTCAAAATAACACACTGGGACTGAAGCGGCGGTGGAGCTTAATTGATGGCCACATGGTTGCTGCACAAACACCCAGCTAAGCCACACGTAAGTTACCAGCGTAAAAGTAAAGCGTTGAATGCAGCTGTAAAGGTCATGCCAGCAGTGTGGGTCAAGATTCAGGCCGCCTTCTATGCACAGAATTATGTGTAGGATTCTCAGCTCCATCTTTACAAACACATAATCCCCAATAGTCATACACGTAGCTGTAAGAAATAATTTTGTTTAAAACACATGCCTTTTGGGGGAAATGAATTAATAAGAAAAGACATCACCACACTAAGAAGTCAGGGTGCTGACTTTTGCTATATGACTAAATGCCAAAAGGTGCGCACGAAAAGCGGACAAAGGGGCTAAAAAATAAAAGTTGACAAACACGACTGATATTGTGATTTTTGTTAAGACAACAGATGCTGGAACCCAATTACGAAAAGAAAAGATAAATTTACCCAAATGATTTTACAAATAACGATAATTTTGTTCGTTATATCATTCAAAACGGCACTGAGTCATAGCATTAAGGTTATCTCGCACGTTTTTAAAGCTAGGGCTTTGAAACTTGGCACACAAACAAAGTATAATGACCTCCAGGTATGGTGCACATCACATTAAACAACATTGAATTTCAAGGTCACAGCGAGGTTAAATTTCCTTTGCAAACTGGAAAATTGTCGTTGTCACGTCTTACATGTTTTCATACTAGATCAGTTAGACTTTACATACTTCACATACTTTCAGCATTTTTATAAAACCTCATTAAAAGTGACCTGCTGGTTAATCTTTGTCAAAGTTCAAGGTCACAGCGGGGTCACATCTGGTCCAAATGTGGAATATTTTCAATTTATTCAGCGCGTTTATAGCACGAGCTTTGAAAATACACACAGTTCTAGTGTATAATGTTCACACACGATTAAAGTCTGGTTGAAAAAGTCAAGGTCACAGCAGGGTCGCGTTGAGGTCAAACATATACATTTTTCAATGAGGTTTTCTCATATGTTTTTGAAGCTAGGGCCTTGAAACTTGGCACACTACGCAAGTTAAATTAAACCTCATCAAATTCCAAGGTCACAGTAAGGTTAAAGATCCTTTAAGGATATTTTCTAAAAAAGGTGACCGCCTGGTTAATGTTTGTCAAATTTCAAGGTCACAGCAGTGCCATCTGGCTTAAACTTTGAAAAATTGTCAATTTCTTCAACTAGTTTTATAGTGTTTGAAGTCATTCACACATGATGAAAGTCTGGTTGATAAAATCAAACGTCAAGGTCGCAGCGGGGTCGCATTGAAGTCAGACACATACAATTGTCATTTTCACGAACGCCTTTTAAAGGCATATGTACGCGCTCCCGTGTTTACAAAGTGTAGTTTGCCCATAATCGATGTCAAACGCACCATAAGACCATGTAATGACGATATGTCGCCATGCGCGGACCATATACATGCATTACAGCTTGTTTTAGAGTCTCAAAAACTTTGGATGTAAACAAAGACGCGGAGTTATTTCCCTTGCGTCAACGCTACCTCTGTTGGCAAATCTATAAATAGGACGATCCAGATCAAAATGAAAATTAACATATCTCAACATTGAAGGGGTCCTAGACCACAATATTTTGCAGGGAACTTAATTTAGCATGTCTCCAGCTGTTGGTAAAGCAATTAGCGTGTATAGTCATCGAGTACATATGGCTTTAAGCAACACCTTTGAAACTTCACACATTCCAAAGTTTTGATGTTGTTTGGTTATAATCAAAGTGTGGTCAATTTCCATGATTGAGAGCATTCAGAGGGGTCAAGTTGAGGTCACACAAAAAGTGATAATCTTTATAAGACTCACGTTTGCTGCTATTGCTCACTTGACATTGGTGAAAGTGCTTATTTTATAATTGTTGATCTTGATGTTTTGACCAATTAATATTACCAGGATCAACCATACCAGATTTCAAAGTCCAGAAGTTGTCAAACCTCAAACCTGTTGGAAGTTTCAAAGATTTAAGCATCAACAAATTTCTATTTGATTTGACCTTAAATAACAGATTTGACCTTAAATCTTAAAACAGATCAACCAGACTTTGGTTTTATATAAATTGAAGTTCAATACAATTTCCTTTTTTTTTTACCCAAACCATAACGCCACTTTGACCTTGACATTTGACTAAGGTCGACCAGACTTGGTTCATGTTTGCTGGTGTTGTCCATTTGTAAATGTACTGATATCTGAAATATGACATGACTTATGTTTTGTCGTTCCATGCTACATGCAGTGTCCGAACAATCTCATTTTTACCAACACGAGACCCTGCTATGACCTTCACATTTCTCAAGGATCAACCTTGAATTCTCTATGTTGAACAATCATTAAGCAAAAGCGTTGTTTGAAGTTTGAAGGTTCTAGCTTCAAAAATCTCTGAAAAAATATGTTTCATCCGTTTTCTGAACCACATGTGACCCATCCGTGACCTTGAAATCTGACAAGGGTCAACAAGACTTTTACCATGCATGGGGGCGATTAAACCCCAAATGTGTGTGAAGTTTCAAGGTTTCAACTTAAAAAACGTCTGAGAAAAATATACATTTTCCTTTTTGGACAATGTGTTGCACGCAAGACAACACGACAAACGCTCGTGTTATCATTCTTTTACTTTAAGGTCGAATTGCGTGCCCGCTCTTTCGCTAATCTCAATTAAAATTCATCTTGGAAGTTCGGTTTTATTACGCTTTTAATTAAGAAGATTAAACTAAGACAACAAATAGTTAGTTTTACCCATTAAACTCGATAAGGTAGTGACATTTTATGTTGAAAGCAAGATGGTGTCGCACGCAAGATCTGAAAAGATGTTGACGACATAATTTCAACACTTGATAGCGCAATCGTGGTTCGTGATTTCTTCACACATTTTTAACACAGAATGTGTCACGTGGTTCCGTAGATGAAGTAGATCTTTGTACATGTAAATTTTGTTTTTAAAAGAAAATAACCGTTAATTACCGAACATTTTGTCGCACGCAAGATATGACGAAATTTTCAAATCGTTTTCAAAAATGCTGTTCAAAAGTTCTGCAGTCTTTGCTGGATTACTTGAAAGACAGCAGTTTGATACACCGTTATCGCTTGACGTGTCGACATCAATTCCAGAATTTTTGAAAAAGAAATTTAGTAAATATCTGCGATTGAAAAATGTATGCCGTGATGACGACACATCTTGCGTGCGACACCTTAACATTCGGTTATCGAAAAAAAAAATTCTCTCCAGATTTAGATTTGACGTTTGGTCTCGTCTGTAAAGCGATGTTTCAGGCATTCAATCAAACTAAATGCAATTCATTTGTGCTTCTTGTTATTTTTCTGTGGCATATTCAAAACACGAGGTATCAAGATGTCCGTTTTCAGATGGCCGGTTTTGGCGTTATTTTTGACTTTAAACAAAGCTAACTTCAAAACCGTTCAAGTCAGACACACGAAATTATGTCCACTATCTCTTCGCACATTCATCCACACACACACCAATTTTCAGCAGACACACGTTTTTAGAAACATTTTTATTGTAAAACAAAGTCGTCTTCTGTTCTGTGAGCACCTTTTGGCACTTAGTCATATATATATGACTAAGTGGAAGGATTTTCTTATCCCATGCAAAGAACCTGATAAGGTCCACAATGAGGCAAAGTGTTTTAATGAGGCAGAGCAGGCCTTTAAAAAATAAGTTCACAACATCCAAGTGAAAGACACAATCTTGGCAGTGCATATATATCACACATGAGTGTATTACAAAAGCAACATTACACAATTTACAGCACAACATAAGAATGAATTGAACGCATCCAGGATGCACCAGAACAACCCAAAAACAGAATCAATGAAAATTTGAAACAAGATAAAGTACTGACAAGGATTCAAAGGAAGAAAAAGTCATGGGTTAACACATTGCATGTGCATAATGCAGTTAAAAGATCTAAATTCTAATATTGCAAAAAAAGTCTATACATGAACACGCATTGACAGAAACATACACACACATCTCCCAAAGCTGAGCATGTGTGTAAAATACTGCCTGTGAACAGCTTAATTCAAAGCACTCAAACAATATAAAAGATAATACCACTTTATGTAGTAAAAGCAAACAAACCGCTGTTTGCTGTAAGTAAATATCTGCATACCAAACACTACCTGTATTTAGGTGAATTGACAACTTACATAAGTTACAATGTACCCTTGATCCACACCGCGCCACACATTATTTGTGTAGAATGTTAATGTGTTACATGTTCATTTCACCACTAAGACAACAGAAAACCTCTGTAAGTGTAAGCATCTTCAGATGGACTATATTAAAGCAGTTCTGTACAGCTCTGTCAGCACAGAATGGACTGAATCTGATCATCATCCTCAGCAAAGCCAGGCACCACTCTGCAAGCTGCCTGCACGTCATATCTCGGCACCTCACTTCCTGGAAAATAAAGAAAATGTATTACTGAGCACATTCAGACTTTGCTGTGCGCTGATGGGGATATGTTTTTGGTATCGAGAAGAGGGTGTGTGGTGGGGGTGGGGGTGCGGGAAGGTAGGTAGGAAGTAATATTTGTTCTTCACACAATCGGATGGAGAATAGTGTGGGTGATACTGACAGTGACAACTATTAACTAAACTGTAAACATTGTTCTGTAATATTACAGGTGCCATCATTCCTTCCTTTGAAAACCATTTATTTATATACTTTCATCATTAAAATTAAAAAGAAAATCTTTCATCATTAAAATTAAAAAGACTTCCTCACAAGAACCTTTCTAACGACATGATATCTTGTTATGCAGCTGATGTGAGCGGTTTTTCTGGAATGTGATGGAAATTTACTATTTTTTAAATTGACAGCATGAGCCCTCATCCCACACTGTGACACACATTCCCTATTTAGCGTTGACACCACAGAGATATAGAATAGAGCCACCAAGCGCTGCAACACGTGCAGCAACCGAGACCCGCGCGCCGGCCATCGCGGTGTGCCCATTCTTTCGCTGGCACACCCTGCTGTCGCTCTGTCGGGTCTCAGTTTGTTTTTGAGAGCTACAATCTCAATAACACCTTGTTTAAACCTTATAATTATGTTAAAAAAAGCAAAGTTGTAGAATAATGATGCGTGTGTCTGTATGCTGCTTAAGTTTGCTTTTTTAAATTTTATCATTATTGAAAATACTAACCTGTTGATTTTGTAGAGAAAGAGAGAGAGAGAGAGAGAGAGAGAGAGAGAGAGAGAGAGAGAGAGAGAGAGAGAGAGATACAGAGATACAGAGAGAGAGAGGGGGGGGGGCCAAACAGAGAGGCAGACAAAAGAGAGAGAGACTGAGAGAGACTGAGAGGGGGGGGGGGGCAAACAGAGAGGCAGACAAGAGAGAGAGAGACAGAAAAAGATGGATTGCATAACGGACCGACAAACAGAGAGGCAGGCAAGAGAGGGAGAGGGAGAGAGACGGATGGACGCACGGACATACATAGAGGCAGACGAGACAGAGAGAGAGAGAGAGAGATATCTGCAAATGTGTTTAATTTGTCAGCTTGATGTTTGCTTCGTCTGTTTGGCTTCTCTCGTAACAGGCTAACTAGTTTTGCAATGATGCATTTTTCATGGTTAAAAAAGGGATACATATGATTCTTACAAACATACTTGTTCTTGGCTCTTATAACCTTTTTGTCTCCAAAAGTCTCAGTCTCAGGTGTGTGTGTGTGTGTGTGAATCAGAATCAGAATCAGAATTTATTGTCATTAAAGCACAGAGCCTATTGACACATACAAGATACATAAGTACAGGAAAAACAGCAATATAACATAACATACATGTAATACAAAACCAAGTGGAACAGGGTGAACAAAGAGGACCTGAAGATGAGCATATAAAGTTATTGAGGACAGTCGGAAGACGCATTGCATCTGCGTAGTTGAAAACAATCGTACACATATTTTGCCAATTGCCTTTGGATGTCGCCGTCAGTAAACAAAGAACTGACTCTTATTTCATCACTGCCGGTGGAAGTATTCGGTAATAACTGTTGCCTGAGATGAGCATACATTGTACATGAAATCAAGGAAGTGAAGTGTGTGTGTGTGTGTGTGTGTGTGTGTGTGTGTGTGTGTGTGTGTGTGTGTGTGTATAAAGGGCATGTGTGTGAGTGTGTGTGTGTGTGTGTGTGTGTGTGTGTGTGTGTGTGTGTGTGAGAGCCCGTTTTGTTTTATCTTCTTCAGTGTAACTTATGAAGCAACGCGTACATAGTTTACATTTAGTATGCGGTAAGATATAGTATTTCTCTCCCTTCCATCCACCAGATACCCCCACAAGCAGACCGTTACATATTTTCGATTTCTGAATAGTTTCTTCATTACACAAAAACATAATTCCAGCTGATTCTTATCAACCAACAGAGATAAGATGCCCAGAGTGCCATAACTTAGTTTAGCTTTCACGATCACAGTTACCTTGATTTTTGTTTTCACGATCACAAACACCTTGACGAATAGAGGATCACAGAGTGATACAGCTGTGAAAAATGTACGTTGAAAATAAAATGCTTTGCAATAACACTGAGAGACATAGATAGAATGTATGTCTCTGGCAATAATGCCCATCACGATCACGAAAACAAATGACGATCACGATCACGAGACTTGACTTTCGTGTCATCACGGATCACGGGCAAAGTCCCATCACGATCACAGAAATGGAAATTTCACGGTCACAGAAAGGTCAAAAAACGCCAATCACGATCACGATTTTAAACCCTTTGGGAACCTAAGAGAACGAAGATCATTGTCGGTGCCAGTACGTACGTGACAGAGGCTGGTGCGAACTGATAATGTGCGTAAAACTCAAATGGCTCAAAGTATCATTCCAATAGGGAGGACACTAGTCTTATCGCAAATTTGAGATGATATTTTTAGTTTTAAGCCCGGGTGAAACTTAACCTATTTTGACGTCTCCATTGGAGTGCACCTGTAGGTTTGAATCAGTGATGCTGCCTGGGATTTGGTGGGTTGTGCTTTTTGGCCCTATCCACACAATGGGAACTAACACAGATCGAGGTACGGTTTGCACCAAAAATGAATTTCAGGGTCCTTTGACGATGCGTTAGTTTTTGTAAAGGGTGTAGATTTAGTGGCCACAATACTGCGTGCAGGTTAATTACTTTGTATTTCGACTTTAAGACTGAAGAAGACAGAAGAATGATGTGCATGAAATCAGAGACATAGATAGAATGTATGTATGTCTCTGATGAAATACATGATCTAATAATGTTTTAAAGTTAAAGACGGATTTGCACAAATGTCCAACTGACTCTGATCATAGACCTATTCTAATATAGGTCCCTGCTCTGATGTATGGTTCTTAATTGTTTTGTTAGTTTGTTTACTTTTTTTCTTTTTTTTGTGTGTGGGTGGGGTGGGTGGATGTGTGAAGAATACAGATTTAATGGTCGTGATATTGTCTGATCGCATTTGGCATCATCTCATAAGATCGAGAATCTGCCCGGCACAACAACAAAATACATATCCGACAAATTCGTTTCTTTGTTCACGATGTGAATGATCAGAGGTGGGACTCTCTTGTGATGAAAAAAGAGGAAATCCCTTTTTTTTTTAGGGGGGTTCGGAGGTATGCTCCCCCGAATTTTGTTTAAATGGTACATTAAAATCTGTGCAATCTGGTGCATTCTGATACTAAAATTCAACTCGTTTGGATCAGGTAAAAAAGACTTTCTCCTTGCTCCCCCCCCCCCCCAAAAAAAAAAAAAACCCACACAAAAACCCACCCAACCAAACAAAAAACACACTTTCACACAACAATGGTAACATTGTAATGGTGCATACTTACTCCAATACTGGCAATAGTATGATCCAAGTGACGCCCCAATGCATTGAAGCTCAAAATGACTTAGTTATCAGGAGTTTTCAGTCAGCACAATTTAACTCTCAAGCCTCCTCCAGTGTTCTGTTCCATCTTCACTTCTCTCCATATGGTTCAGTCAACAAGTTTTAGATACTGTGATGAAATGGGACGCGGAAAAATAGATTACTCCAGCGGGGAATTCGTAAGTTGTGTCCGCGGAAATCCGCGTGATAATTGATTATATGACATCAAATTCCTGGACTACATCACGACAAAGCGTTTCATGTTTTAAGTTTCAGATTCTTGTTGCATTTGCTTAACTGGCTGTTATAGATCAATTTTTGTGTGGTAAGTTTGCAAAGTAAGAAAGTGTGTGTGTGCGTGTATGTGTGCAGGGCCGGACTACCGGGGGGGGGGGTTATGGGGGTTGCGCAACCCCCCCCTCCCCTAGCCTGAACATGTACCTTACTTATTTAAAACATTTTTTATTATTGCTTATTTTATGCCGTTTCATGCAAGGAGCGACCATTTTCTTATCTCAGAATATGACCTACCCATCAGCTTCAGGGGGCTTCGCCCCCTGACCCCCACAAGGGGCTCTGCCCCTTGACCCCGCCCAGGGGCGGACGAGGGGCAGACCCACCTTATAAATATAAAAATATTGAATGAGGTATGCATTTCTTTATTTTACATTGAGTTTCAATTTTGGGGGTTATAATCAGTGACAAAATCTGCTGCCTGAAACTGGTAATGATCATCCTCAGAATGCACCATTTTGCATCCTTTTTTTCAAAATTTTCCGGGGGGCATGCCCCCGGACCCCCTAGCAAGCTACAATATACTTTTGACCCCCCCCCCCCATAAAATGAGCTGATCCGCCCCTGCCGCCAGGGGGGATATCCCCCTGGACCACCTCTAGCAACTCCCCCTCCTCTTAGCCTAGTCCGGCCCTGGTGTGTGTGTGTGTGTGTGTGTATGCATGCCTCTGTGTGTGTTTATAAATGTGCGTGTGTGTGATGCGAACACACATTGCAAATATACATGTCAAGACAGATTCACTCATTAAAGTGTCAGAGAGAGAGAAAGTTTAGTGGTCAAAGTTTAGTGGCAAGTCAAGCAAAACTCATTTAGGCGTCAGAGAGAGAGAGAGAGAGATACAGAGAGAGAGTGACAGACAGATTGGCAGGAAGAGAGAGAGAGAGAGGGAGAGAGAGAATTCCAACAGTCAAAGTATAGCGACAAGTCAAGCAAAACTCCACAGGAAAAGCCATAATTATTGTATCACTGTTCATTTATCTTTTCCAAGCAGAAGAAGCCAAAGACAAGAACACAGGCCCACAAACCGTCGTGTGAACCGTAACAACAACATTTATTATACACAGGGTGCATTCAACAATACCACCACAACATTTTCAAGGCTGTAGCACATGACCATACAAATTACAATCTATGTTCAAAGTCTTCTTCCTAATCATACCCTAGAAAACAATACAATTGAATCTTTAATGAAACATAGAGTCAAAATTAAAGTACCATCAACCCTATTCAGCTCATCCTCCCTTATTTTCCAAACAGGACTCATCAAACACAACTGCACACTCTCGCATTAGAATAAAACTGAAAGTACATACCAATATATACATGTATATATATACAAACACTTAGCATAAAATGGTGCCCAAACCAACCCTCCCTTCTAGCTGTCAACAAAAAACAAACCTAACCCTCACCCCCCATAAAGAGGAAAAAAACACAGAATTTTTTTTTTAATGTTTGAACATAAGCAGGAATAACCCAATTTTAAATTCAAAAAGTTATAAGATTAACATGGAATCAACATAATTATAAGACAAACAGTATAAATTTCATTTTCTGGCCTTGTTTTTTCGTGTAAAGGATCCCACAATAACAAATATTGGCAACAGCTTCCTCTAGATATACTACACACACACAGGCAATCAACTAGGATGGAAATTGACTGACAGAAAATAACTCTTAGAACTGGTGGGGGAGGGGGGGCTCATAATAAATATTCCCTGAAATTGAAAATGTTTGTTCTATTAATTAAAATCTTAGCAATCTGGAGGTAAGTCTGAGGTATTCCACACCGCATAAAACACACACACACGCACATGGATGCACACAAACACACACTCTTTACTTTTTGTACCCCCATTTTTTTTCCCCCTCGTACACTATTTCACTACTTTGTTATTTTTACAGAATAATGATTTTACTGGCACGGATATTTGCGTTTACACAGACTATTCCCATACCTGCACGAACACCACTTAATTAGTGATAATAACCATGAATAAGGCTCTGACTGATTAAGAGTTAGGAATCATTGTTACAAAAACAAATTGGACATTTTATTGACATCCAAAATGGTGAATTACCATTCTCAATTATTCCATGTCATTCCAAAATGCACAACGTGTAAATGGCCTTCTTCAATATATACAGTACATACAAATTCAAGCAAATGGCCTTCAAATCAATAAACAGACACAACCATGTAAATCAATCACTAAGGCCAAAAAAAATAATAGGTGTGGTTACGGTAACATAGCCAAAAAAAATAGGGTAGGTAGGTAGGCAATCACTTTTTTTTTTTTAAACTTTTTTTTCTAATGTGTACAAATTAAACCTACTTGACAGGGAAATAAGTGTGCGACTCGGGCGCTTTCGCTTTCATTGCGTTTTTTGCACTCGTTTTTGTTTTTTTGTTTTGACAAATGTAATAAAAAGTTATAGGATCGGCCCCTAAAAATAGGGTAGGTCGGGTTACCGTAACCACACCTATTTTTTTTTTAGGCCCAAACACAGCAACAAGAGGAAAAGTTCATGCTTGAATTTCAAAGGAAGCTGATTATGACAATGAAGACACATTTGTGTAAAAAAGAAAGATTTTTTCTTTAAACAAAGAAAACATTTCTTTGAGAAACAGCACAACGGACTGGAATCATAAAATTTTCAAACTGACATGTGAAAAGATATCAGTTGTTGTTCACACTTGCAGAACCACTTGGTGCAGAAAAGGCGATTCTGTTAAATCCAAATGAGAAGACTGTGTCTGACTGTTTTCAATTACTCCGCCATTAGGCAGCAGTACTTCATCTTTGGGGGATAAAAGATGCCAGTAACTTGCACCCTTGTCTTTTCTCTCTGGTTCTAAAATGCAGAACAGTATTGCATTTATCTTCAACTAGGAGATAAACCTCAGACACACACTAGCTTCAGAGTTGTGTTTCGTTTTGTTTTTTATAACGGCCAAACACAGCCTCTTTATCCTACAAATACAAATAAACAAGACATGGAAAGAAAGAGAACAAGAGAACTGAAGAACTATTTTAGCAACACTTGTCACTGCCGAATGTTCTTACATTCAGTACATGTATATATCACAATTCATATGACAGGGCTAACACCAAACAAACAGTGAACAACCTGAAAGGCCTGGGTCCACGGCGGTGCCCCCCAGAAGCTGAGGCTTTTTTTTATTATCTTGTAGGGACAAAGAACAAAGTTTTACTTTAAGAAATCGGATTTTCCGGTTTTAAAAGTTTTCAAAAACCGGATTTCCGGCAAGAACTGGAAAGGTGTTAGCCCTGATATGAGCTTTACTACCGACGTCTGTACAAATACGCTCAGGATCACTACGCAGAGCTAGAGGACATGTAAAAAGGACTACAATACTACGGCCATCACAAGGAAGCATCCAACATTCATTATTCATTGATTAGCAATACTGAGCAGAGATTATCACTTTCACCCCATCACTCTACATTAAACATGTTCGCCAGAGCAAGAAAGCAAACTAAAAACTCTCACAATATAGCAAGAGTCCTGCCGATAAAATACATACTAAAGGCTACACCCTTTCAAATCGTCTATCTCATTGGAAACCCCTTTAAGACTTGCACAAATCTGAGAAAATCAGATCTTTAAAAGGAGTCGTAAAATGGAGGTAAATTTACAGTGGTTATTGACTGAAATTCTGAGAAATAGAGATTAATTTACAGAGGTTATTGACTGAAATTCTGAGAAATAGAGGTTAATTTACAGAGGTTATTGACTGAAATTCTGAGAAAACAGTGTCTTAAAAGGGAGGGAGTCTCAAATCGGGATGGGGGTCCATCTTAAAACGGGGATTTGACTGTACTACATTCCGCAATACCTGCAATTTGAGGCCCCTCTGATGAGAGGATATCTCACAATAAAGAACACCTACGGTTGGCCCTTTATCTATGAAACTGATTTAAGTACAGTGGTGCATTAGATCTACAACGAAAAGGTTTGGCAAAGGGCGGGCCAAGAGCCAGATTCTGAGGGTTGGATTGGGCACACCCTCAGGAAACAATTCGCAAACAATTCATCAACTTTTACACCCAAATTCAAATTCTTTTTGCACCTTAACAGAAAAACAGAAAAACCTCAAAACGATTTAATCATCAGTAGCACATGTCTAACCATGTGTTACAACTCAAGCCTTTACGGCTTGACACCAAAATGCTCAGACAACTCACATTTGTTTAACAAAGAAAATGCAGACATATAACTCTGAAGGCAATTATCACTCATATGATCACACTCTCAAGCATAGACTGACTGACTATGGGGCGGGGATATAGCTCAGTTGGTAGCGCGCTTGATTTGTATTCAGTTGGCGGCTGTCAGCGTGAGTTCGATCCCAGGTTCGGCGGAAATTTATTTCACAGAGTCAACTTTGTGTGCAGACTCTCTTCGGTGTCCGAACCACCCCCCGTGTATACTACATTGGGTGTGCACGTTAAAGATCCCACGATTGACAAAAGGGTCTTTCCTGGCAAAATTGCTTAGGCACAGTTAATAATTGTCTACCATACCCGTGTGACTTGGAATAAGGCCGTGAAAGGTAAATATGCGCCGACATGGCTGCAATCTACTGGCCGTATAAAATTTCATCTCACACGGCATCACTGCAGAGCGCCTAGAACTGTACCCACGGAATATGCGCGATATAAGCCTCATTGATTGATTGATTGATTGATTGACTATTAGGGTTTAACGTCCTCTTGGACCAGTTGGCCTATATTGGGACAGGTATTGGTAATACGCTGAAAATATGGTGTGATACTTTGACCGCTGTGGCTGTCTTCTTCGACACACCAGCATTGGGTTTGTCTCGTCAAAGTATCGAAATACGATCAAAGATACTCAGAGATGAGAGATTATGCATGCGTGTCTTCGTGTTTTCCAAGCTTTGAGACTTTCACTGTGAACTTGGGATCTTTTTCGTGCGCTTGTGTGCACACGGGGCTGTTCGGACACCGAAGAGAGTCTGCACACAGTTGACTCCGAGAAAGAAATCTCTCGCCGAACGTGGGGATCGAACCCACGCTGAGCCCTCTCTGCTAATCAGTCGATGTTTTGTCTCAACAAGCCAAGTACAGTGGAACCCCCCTTTTAAGACACCCCCCCCCCCCCCCATTTAAGACTCCCTCCTTTTTAAGACCCTGTTTTTTCAGACTTTCTGTTCATAACCTCTGTAAAATTACCCCCATTTGAGGATTCCCTCCTTTTTAAGACCTGATTTTCTCAGATTTTTGGAGGTCTTAAAAGGGGGGTTCCACTGTCCTTTGTCATGATTTCGGTCTTTCTTTATTTGCTGTTTAACGTTGTTTTCAACCACGAAGGTTATATCGCGGGAAAAGGGGGGGGGAGATCTTTCTTTATTTATTTGGTGTTTAACGTCGTTTTCAACCACGAAGGTTATAAGGGGGGGGGGGGGGGGGGTTGAGATGGGATAGAGCCACTTGTCAATTGTTTCTTGTTCACAAAAGCACCAACCAAAAACCTGCCCCAGGGGCTTGCAACGCAGCACAATATATTACCCCACTGGGAGAATGCAAGTTTCCAGCACAAAGGACCCAACATACTGCTTGACTAAAATCTTTACAAACGTTGACTATATTCTATACAAGAAACACTTAACAAGGGTAAAAGTAGAAACAGAATCCGTTACTCATTAGTCGCCTCTTACGACATGCTGGGGAGCATCGGGTAAATTCTTGCCCCTAACCCGCGGGGGGTATTTCGGTAATAACAAGGCAACAAACAACTCTTTGACTTTGTGGTACTAATCAACAGTATAGCCACCAATGAAACTTGGCGCATTTCAATCAAAACAGAAGATAGGGCAAATTACAGGGAAGGCCAAATCGTCCGCCCGGTTGCCAGGGGCGAGTACAAAATCCGCCGGGCTAGTAGAAACCGCCTGGCTGGCCAGTGAAAATTCTAGTCAAATGCAACATTTTTGGTTGTAATATCGAGTTTTAAATCAGATGGAGCAACTTTGGTATATACCGGGCCAGCACAATTTCTGGCGGGCGAGTGACTCTCTTGCAGTTACTCGCCCGGCTGGCGAGTTAAAATTTTGGGATTTGGCCATCCCTGCATTACGTTAAAAAAAAAAATTTAAATTCTAAAAATGTAAGAAGAGAAAGCTACTGTCCTCCTAAGTTGACTAAAGGGAAACATCGATCTTGAATGGAAGGGAGGATTGAAAGCAACAACAAAAACCAAAAACAAAACAAACAAGTCGCGTAAGGCGAAAATACAACATTTAGTCAAGCCCAGTCGAACTCACAGAATGAAACTGAACGCATTGCATTTTTTCCGCAAGACCGTACACTCGTAGCTTCGTCTGTCCACCGCTCGTGGCAAAGGCAGTGAAATTAACAATCCAGAAAAGCGCGGTAGCGGTTGCGCTGAGGAGGATAGCACGCTTTTCTATACATATCTATTCTTTTTAACTCTCTGAACGTGCTTTTAATCCAAACATATCATATCTATATGTTTTTGGAATCAGGAACAGACAAGGAATAAGATGAAATTGGTTTTAAATCGATTTCGGAAATTTAATTTTAATCATAATTTTTATATTTTTAATTTTTAGAGCTTGTTTTCTAATCCAAATATAACATATTTATGTTTTTGGAATCAGAAAATGGTGAAAAATACAATTAACGTAATTTTGGATCGTTTTATAAAAAAATAATTTTAATTACAATTTTCAGATTTTTAATGACCAAAGTCATTAATGAATTTTAAAGCCGCCAAGCTGAAATGCAATACCAAAGTCCGGCCTTCGTCGAAGATTGCTTTTACTTTACTTTATTTGGTGTTTAACGTCGTTTTCAACCACGAAGGTTATATCGTGACGGGGAAAGGGGGGAGATGAGATAGAGCCACTTGTCAATTGTTTCTTGTTCACAAAAGCACTAATCAAAAATTTGCTCCAGGGGCTTGCAACGTAGTACAATGTATTACCTTACTGGGAGAATGCAAGTTTCCAGTACAAAGGACTTAACATTTCTTACATACTGCTTGACTAAAATCGTTACAAAAATGCTTCAACCAAAACTTCAATCAATTTGATTGAAAAATGAGGGTGTGACAGTGCCGCCTCAACTTTTACAAAATGCCGGATATGACGTCATCAAAGACATTTATCGAAAAAATGAAAAAAACGTCTGGGGATATCATACCCATGAACTCCAGATCAGTCCAGTAGTTTACTCTGAATCGCTCTACACACACACACATACACCACGACCCTCGTCTCGATTCCCCCCTCTACGTTAATGTAAAAATGACAAAGTTCTGTTATTACAAGGTGCGGATAGAGAGGGACAAAGAGAAAGCAAACTTCATTCTCATAAAACAGTTTCCCGTCTCCGCCTGGTTATTCGACAAACTTGAATCTCCCCTAGTCCAGTACCATTTGCTTGTACATGTACTGAATCTCTCCAAATCCAATACCGTAGATGGGTACGTTCTCACAAGTCACAAATACGCTTCCACTCTTTCAGCTTCAGTCCTGAACATTCTTGAAATACATGGCTTGCACTGAACAGAAGCAGACGTTTTCAAGGATAAATTGTCAAGAGTGTCAACTCCACGAAGACCATTACTATGTTCTGGTACGACTACCACATAACATAATAACACAACTCCACTGTTTCACACAATTGTCTCTTCTTTTTGTTTTGACACGGCAGCGATCGTCAAAAGTATCTAAATATTTTAAAGCATACCGTTCACCTCAAGTCTGAAGTGTACATGTATTGCCATGACCTCTGAAGCAGTTTTAACACTTTAACAATTGTGAAAGTCAACTGAAAGCACACGATAGAGAACTTTATGCCATATTCTAAACACCGTTCACAGCAGAAGTAATCCTGGGTGATCCAAATTCAACGAAATCGCAAATCTCGCATTCTTCATCACAAGCAAAAGCCACCAACCATTCTGTAAAACCCCTTTCTAAAGACGTTCTCTGAAGTAGATTTCAACTTCTTTCTAAAGACATTCTTTGAAGTAGAATCAACTTCTTTTTAAAGACGTTCTTTGAAGTAGAATCAACTTCTTTCCAATGACATTCTTTGAAGTAGAATCAACCTCTTTCTAAAGACATTCTTTGAAGTAGAATCAACCTCTTTCTAAAGACATTCTTTGAAGTAGAATCAACCTCTTTCTAAAGACATTCTTTGAAGTTGAATCAACTTCTTTCTGAACAACGTTCTTTGAAGTAGAACAACTTCTTTCTGAAGACATTCTTTGAAGTAGAATCCTACGGGTACACACGCTACCCAGACTTCGATCATAAGGTACGCTTGACCTCTTTAGCGGCAACGGTGGTAGCGTTGCGAAGGTTCTCCGACTTCTCAAAGTCAATGGTGGCGTACGATAACGGCTCGTTCTTCTCCTCGGGGGCGGAGGGGTGCCGGCTCTTGCTTCGCGGGGAGCGAGCGGAGTCTCCCGCCTCCCCCATGCTGTCGGTGGAACCCAGGTCCAACTGGGCGTAGTTGAGCACGCCCTGGCTCCCGCCCACAGGACCCGAACCCCCCGAGGAGGTGGTGGAGGGGTGCTGCTGGCGGATGTGGGTGGGCTGTTGCCGTGACAACGCGTTGCTGGGGAAGGACATCTGAGCGTAGCCGCTGAGGTCGGTGATGCTGTGGCGGGCGTCAGCCTCGGGGTTGATCTGCAGCAAGCCCGCGTCAGACTTTGTCGCACCGCTGTCCTTGCTGCAGTTGTTGCCGTTGCCGTTGGAGTTTTTGCCTGGACAAAAGAGGAATGTGAAATGAACATTCTGTGCAAATCTCCTACCGCACTTTGTACTAACATGCACACCAACACACGCACATATACACACACACACACCAACAAACACACACACACACAGACACACACACATATACACACACACACCAACAAACACACAGACACGCACACATATACACACACACACCAACAAACACACACACACAGACACGCACACATATACACACACACACACCAACAAACATACACACACCAACAAACACACACACACACACATACATACACACACACACACACATGCACGCACATACACACACACACACACCAACAAACACACACACACACACACACCGACACTGTCACACAAAGTGTTTTGACACTGAAACTTTCTCAAGCAGAAATGATATAATATAACTTTAACGGAAAATGCTCACATACTGCAAAGACTTTTCAGGCAAATAAGCATTTGTGTTTATATTCTTTTAAATCCAGTTTTCTTTGTTTCTGTGATGTAGCCTTGTCACAAGAAAATGTTCGTTACTAAAATTACAAGAACTCAAATGATAATAATAGAAATGATAAACATAAAGCATAAATCCTTCTTGACATCGTCGTGGAATTTTGGCTTAACTTAATTTAAACAGGACAAAACTGACTATTTATGAAATAATGTTTATATTCGTTCCTGGTTAGGATAGAAAGATAAAAGAATGCTAAATCATGCATTGTTAATCGTATTTAAGAGATTCATGGAGAATGATTGACTTAGCCTAAAGCTCAAAAACATCAAAATTGACAAGAATTGAGTTACGCCAAAAGTCCACGATGAAATCGTTCTACAGTTCTGAGCAACTTACTGGAAAAATATTAAAAAAAAATACACACATAAATAAGCAATGGAAACAAGACAAAGAATCTGACACCCACCTTTTTTGGCCTGGGACCCCACGGCACTGCTGCTGCTGCAGTGACGACCGCGGCCCCGCCCTGTGACTGCTGGCTTGTCCATGTTGAGCATGCACGGGGTGCTGTCTGGCCGCGTCAAGCCCTGCTGCGTGCCGCCGCTGCTCGCCAACTCCTGCGAGCCCTGGGAACCCTGGGATAGCCGAGGACTGCGGATTTCTTTGGGTTTTGCTGATCTGTCCGACAAGCCTCCGGAACTGTTCTTGCCATCAGCGGGGGAGCTGGACTGACTGGTCCAGCTAGCAACGCCAGTCCCCGCTACAAGTTTCTCTGCCGATATTTTTCTGGTTGGGGCTATTCCAGCTCCAGCCGACCCTTTCCCTGATCGCCCGCCGGGTGAAACTGGATTGACAGTGACAGCGGAAACGACAGCCAGCGGGTTAGCGAGAGATCCGACAGCCAGCGGGTTAGCAAGAGATCCGACAGCCAGCGGGTTAGCGAAAGATCCGACAGCCAGTGGGTTACTGAGAGAAGCAACGGTGAGAGGACTGGTGACCGGCAGAGACTCACCACTGCCCAGTTTCCCTGACAGCTTGTCCAGGGGGTTGGCCTTCCCTGAACACAGCACATAGGGGGAGGAGGGAGAGGAGGGGGACTTGGGAGAAACAGCGGCGGGGGATCCTTTGGGGGAGGGGGAAGCTGACAGTGAAAGCTTGTCGTCAGGAAGCAGGGACTTTCCCGCGGCCGGTCTAGCCACCACAGACGCGATGCTGGAGTTGGAGCTGGTGGCAGAGGACGCTGGTCGGCTGGGGTCAAAGTCCATGTAGCCGCTGTCACTGGACAGCAGGGTGGGCGAGTGTTTGGACAGAACGGTGGAGGAGGAGGAAGAGGAGGAGGGGGAGGGAGGGATGCTGGAACCTGGGGAGGGGAGGAGGCTGGACGAGGCTGAAGGGGTGTTGTCAGAACCATCACCCCCGTCCATCACCAACACTATCTGACTCACACCTGCTACTGGAGAGGTTGACGCAGCAGCAGGCAAGCATTGACCTTCAACAGCCTGACCTTGAACTGTTTGTAATGTGTGACTTTGAACAGTTTGTAATGTTTGACCTTGAACGGCTTGTGAGCTCTGACCTTGAACAGTAGATGAAGTCTGACCTGGAAGAGGCGGCAGGGTATGACCTTGCACTGCTGACACAGCCTGACCTTGAACTACCGGCACAGTTTGACTTGGGTACACAGGAACGGGTTTGGGTAGCTGCGGATCGTCAGAGGAGGGAGGGTGGGTGGTGGGGGGAGGGGCGACAGGAGAGGATTGACTGGGTTCCTCCCGGCTCCTGGATCTCTTTGGCGCTGACTTACTCACCGGCTTGAACACCGACCCTTGACCCCCAACTGATCCCTGACCCCCACTACCAGCAACACTCATTGACATGTATGCGCTGCCACCCGAACTCCGCGGGCCAGAACCAGGAGAGGTAGCTGGGATGTTGCCGGGTTGAAAGCCCACATACTCTGCCTCCTGTCTGGCGGAGGCTGCTTCCCGACGCGACCGAGACCCGTGGGTACTTCCTGAGGAGTGCGACGAATCGCTGTCTGACTTTACTGCCATGGGAGAGAACTCTATGTACTCATCGTTCCCGTCTAAAGACTTTGGAGGCGTGGGAGTCTTCCTGAGAAGCTTACCTGGTTTCTGGGCAGTGGTGCCGAACGTTCTAGAAAAGGAGCCTGACTTACGTGCGGTGATTTTCTCAGAGTCTTTGCTCTTTTGCCGAATGTTCCGACCAAGGCTGCCGAACTTTTCACCGCCAGTGCTACTGTAGCTGGTGGCTGCAGGTGGTTGCTGGGAAGGCTCCGACTTCTTGGAGCTGTGCTTGGACGTGTGAAGGTGGAAGAAACTGCGCTTCTTGAGTTCCTTGCCCTGTGAGCCGCTGCGAGCGCGAGGATCCACGCTTGGCGTTTCAGCCTTGGGCACGGCCGCTTTGTTGCTGGAGCCGGTCGGAGTGGTGGCCGGCTCATACATGATGTAGGTGTCCACGTTCTCCGATGAGGAAGATCGGGACGGGGAGTCCTTCTTCCCTGTCCCTTCGTGGGAGTCGTAGTTGACGTAGACAGAGTCCGGCACTCCCCCTCCCAAGGTCATGCAGGTATACTCTGACTCGTGAAGTTTCTCCGAGCTGCTGGCCTTGCTGCTGGAGCGAGACGTGATCTTGGGGTTGGAGCGGTTGGGCGATGACTTGCGATGCCCCAATGTCATGTCCACGTAGCCGTTCTGCCCCGACCTGGAGCCCACAGAGGAGCCGGGCTGGGGGGAGGGCGTGTGTCTCTTCTCGAAGCTCATGTCCATGTAGTCCGAGTTGTTGAGCTGGGATGTCTTGGTCCTCACCTCCTGCGACAGTTTCCGTAGCGACTCACTGGACGAAACTCGCAGCGAGTCGAAGGAGCCGTGCGTGGAGGAGTTCTGCGAGCGATGGAACAAGTCGTGGTTAAGGCGACCCACCGGGTCAATCATGGCCGCCATGCGATGTTTCCGTAGAGGTCGTGTCCCCTGGCCGTGACTGGCCGACCTTGGCCGGTGACCTTGAGCCTGAGAGGTGTGCGGCATGCCGAAGCTGGCGGCCCGAGGCCTGTAGCCGTGGCTGTCGCTGGCCGTGCGAGGGCGGTAGAAGTCCAGCTCCATGAAAGAGTCGGAGTCGTCCGACTTGAGCGACATACTGAGCGGACTAGCGCTGGGGGTGGGAGACTCCATGGTGCTGTTACGGCTGTTGCGGTGGTGATGTGGGAGGTGGGTGATGAGGTGGGGGGCGCTGCAGCTCCGCCCGTTGTCCGACACCGCCTTGCTCGCCGACATGTCCACGTAGCCGCTGTACTTGAGCCCAGTCTTGACCGGTCGGGACCCCAGGGAGTAGGTTCGCATGGGCGGCTGTGTGAAGTCGCTGCCATCGTCTGACAGCATGCAGGCCACGCGGTCGGGTCGCAGGTGGCTGCTGCTGCTGCCGCTAGGACTGGCGCTGTAGGATGAGGACATGGGCACGTAGTCCTCTGTGCCTGTAGGTGTGGGGGAAAAAGGTAAGATAATTAGACACAGGTGAGACAGGAGTGTTGCTTATTCAAATAGCCAAGGGAAAGATGCATACAGAATGCTCGACAGAAGTAGCACTTAAAAAGCTAAATAAAACTTACGGAGAAAACCTGTATGTGTTCACATCTCTCAGATAAGACTTTGTCAGTTGTTATACCGCTGCACTCAACTTCTTCTTTGTTCATGGGCTTAGACTCCCACGTTTACTCATGTTTTTAGCACGAGTGGATTTTTACGTGTATGACCGTTTTTACCCCGCCATTCTGGCAGCATACGCCGATTTCGGGGGAGGCATGCTGGGTATTTTCGTGTTTCTATAACCCACCGAACTCTGACATGGATTACAGGATCTTTACCGTGCGCACTTGGTCTTGTGCTTGCGTGTACACACGAAGGGGGATAAGCCACTAGCAGGTCTGCACACGTTGACCTGGGAGATCGGAAAAATCTCCACTCTTAACCCACCAGGCGGCAGCGACCGGGATTCGAACTCATGACCTCCCGATTAGGAGGGCGACGTCTTACCACCACGCCACCGCGCCCGTCACTGCACTCAACAATTTTTGCATGAATTCTGAGATCAGGAAGTACTGTTCCTATGATTTTATCCTACATACGTGAGAGAGACACCCGTGAGATAATAATCGTTCAAATCACACGTGTGTATATCATGTAAATGAGGTCATGTCAAGCAAGTCTGGCAGGGACCTGTTTTTCCACTCGCGGCTTATGGTGCCAAAGTCACCGAGACAAACGTCATTATAGAAAAAAAAATTGCGCTCGCTAATTACCCGCCATGAATCTTTAGAACTAACACGTCACGCCACACTTTCAGAGTGACGTTTCTTTGCTTTGACGTAATAGATTGCACGAGGCTTTAGAAGAGATCGAGGTTCCAAAACAAGCGTCTTCAATTTAGCTGCCTCGACTGCGGGACATTTTCAGTAAAATACACGTAAGTACAGTATGTAGGATAAACAGAATACTACATGGCTTGCTGTGTCGTACCAGATTTACACTCGTTGCTTTTTCAAATAGTGAACAGCTCGCTTTCGCTCGCACTTCAATATTTAAAAAAAACAACTCGTGTAAATCTGGTATGACACAGCAAGCCATGTAGTATTCTCTATTTACGTGATGCGGAACACCAGCAACAAAAAAACAACAAGAAAAGCCAATGCTCATACGACTCACCTTTGTCTTACATTGCATGACTTATTCTAACGCTCTACCTCCATAAACATTCAATAAAATGATATATTCCTACTTATTGCCTTAAACTTCACCCTCTTGTGACCTTGACATTTGAACAAGATTAACCAGACTTGGTTCATGTCCAAAGATTGCCAAACCCTGGTCGCAGGTGAATTTTTAAATATCTAACTTCAACAATGTTAAAAGATAGTTAAGCTTTTCACTTTTTTGACCAGAACTTGACCCCACTGTGACCTTTAAAGTCGACAATGGTCAACCAGACTTGGGCCGCTCAGAAGGCCTAACACTACTCATTACTAAGACTCTCCTATCTGCTGAGGCGAGTCAAAAACAGACCTGGGAACCCCTGTTTTGCACTTGAAGTATTCTCAAACAAACTTGGCGTCTTCTCAGAAAAATAGGTGTACACCACACAGTATTTCAACATCGATGATTCAAACATGCTTCACACGCGTCCGTTGCACCGTTAATTAAAAATTTTAGTAATAAATTTTCATTTGATTAATATACTTACCCAACTCACATATAGCAATTAACCCTGGTTCAGTGCTGGTATCGCTGTACGCGTCCCCTTGGTAACAAGAAAGACGCCTCTAAAAAAGAGTGACCGAGACCCGTAAGGGTGTCTAGGCCAGCCCGGAAACGAGGCTGCCTTCCGTATGCGCGCGCATACTCCGCCATATGCATCATTCTAAAACGAAGCCCAACTCACTTCTTTTTTAGACATATATAACCCCACAGCGGGGAGGCGGGAGGGAATAAACGATGTGAGTTGGGTAAGTATATTAATCAAATGAAAATTTATTACTAAAATTTTTAATTAAATTACATATCTTACCCAACTCACATATAGCAGATTGCTACTAAAGGTTGGAGGGCACTTTACCCAACTAGGAATCGAGATTTTGTCCTGCCTCTACCCAAGCAGGTAACCCAGAAACGCATCCTGTCTCAAGGCATAGACATCCCTGAGAAAGACATCAATGAAGAACATTTCAAGAAAGCCAGTAAGCCGACTCAAGAACTTCCGCCAGTAGATTAAGGGGTTACTTGTGTGTTCAAATCGCGTGAAAGAAACATTACACATTTTGTGCACAGGTTCCTTTAAGCAATATGGACACATCTGTGCAAAGAAAAAAGGGGGTCGACGTATTAACTTTTTTTTTAGAATTTTTTTACTGGGGGTTGTCAAGTACGATTTTGCGAAAAACACTGCGATTTTTAACATGATCCCAACTGACATATTTAGCTCTACAAATAATAAATGAGACATTAGTTTGTGTATATAAATGAATGGAGAGTATAACTTTATCATAAAACAGTACTTATCAACGTGCATTTTCAGAAAATGATCGAGGTTTATCGAGGGCGTACACATAAAATTATCACTCCTTTAGTAGTAAAAACGTATTTAAAAAAAATTCGCGTGAAAGAAACATTACACATTTTGTGCACAGGTTCCTCTAAGCAATATGGACACATCTGTGCAAAGAAAAAAGGGGGTCGACGTATTAACTTTTTTTTTAGAATTTTTTTACTGGGGGTTGTCAAGTACGATTTTGCGAAAAACACTGCGATTTTTAACATGATCCCAACTGACATATTTAGCTCTACAAATAATAAATGAGACATTAGTTTGTGTATATAAATGAATGGAGAGTATAACTTTATCATAAAACAGTACTTATCAACGTGCATTTTCAGAAAATGATCGAGGTTTATCGAGGGCGTACACATAAAATTATCACTCCTTTAGTAGTAAAAACGTATTTAAAAAAAATTCGCGTGAAAGAAACATTACACATTTTGTGCACAGGTTCCTCTAAGCAATATGGACACATCTGTGCAAAGAAAAAAGGGGGTCGACGTATTAATTTTTTTGTTAGAATTTTTTTACCGGGGGTTGTCAAGTACGATTTTGCGAAAAACACTGCGATTCTTAAGGGGTTACTTGTGTGTTCAAATCGCGTGAAAGAAACATTACACATTTTGTGCACAGGTTCCTCTAAGCAATATGGACACATCTGTGCAAAGAAAAAAAGAGGTTGACGTATTAACTTTTGTTTTAGAATTTTTTTACTGGGGGTTGTCAAGTACGATTTTGCGAAAAACACTGCGATTCTTAACATGATCCCGACTGACATATTTAGCTCTACAAATAATAAATGAAACATTAGTTTGTGTATATAAATGAATGGAGAGTATAACTTTATCATAAAACGGTACTTATCAACGTGCATTTTCAGAAAATGATCGAGGTTTCTCGAGGGCGAACACATAAAATTATCACTCCTTTAGTAGTAAAAACGTATTTTAAAAAAATTCGCTCGACAGAAAACATAACTAAACTTGAACACAGCTAAGTTCACAGTATACATATACAATACCTGTAAACAAAATAAGTTGTTGCCTTATTGTCTGCTTCACAATTATTCCCGTACCAACCCCACCCCCATTATCTTGACTGACAAAAATGATAAAAAGAAATAATTTGGGAGCGCTGGACTTGTGATACATGAGTTTGAATCAGGGTGAAGGGTTGGGGGTCGGAACATTTGTGTGCAAAGTTTCATGAAGATCTGTCCAGTAAATTTCTATGAATCGCACACCACACACACACACACACACACACACACACACACACACACACACACACACACATATATATATATAATATATATGGCCTGGGGCGATTGTAGCTTCCCTTCTTCGTGTCCAGCTCTCTCTCTCTCTCTCTCTCTCTCTCTCTCTCTCTCTCTCTCTCTCTCTCTCTCTCTCTCTCTCTCTCTCTCTCTCTCTCTCTCTCTCTCTCTCTCTCTCTCTCTCTCTCTCTCTCTTTGCGAATATGATTTTGAAGCGCATTACATAAAGTCGGTATCTGATATCTAAAGTCCTGATATTTTGGATGCGGAGGAATTTTTCCTGGTGATGATCTGAGGTAACGGAATTGTTCATGCATTCTGAGGGAATTTGACAGGTATCGGGGGGTGTGTGTGTGTGTGGGGGGGGGGGGGCTTTTGGTGTGGGGTAAATGATTAAAAACGCCTGCACCCTAACTATGAAAGCAGCCACACGCATACTCACAGAGACACAGAGGCACGCATGTTTGTGTGACGGTTTGCACGAATGACCATTGAAAATTAGTTTTTGATAAAAACAAGCGACATTTCCTTTGAGCACACAGGTGCTCAGCCAATAAGTATTGAAACTTGTTCAATTATCTCAAAATGTCATAACGTTTGGCAATATAATTATTTAACAACAACAAAAAGACTACCGGATTCCGTACATAAAAAAGTCAGGGGCTGTAACAACAATTCGCGGCATTGGACTGTGGGAGCACGGACCTACATTCTAATGGATGGCTGGCTTTGGATCTAGGTCACTTTAGTGGGAATATCGGTCAACTTCGAAACCTGAGGACCAGCCACTTCCGGTTCCCCTTTCAGAGTAATGAGATTGCTGGGGCCGTAGAATTTTTCATCCAGTTTTGTCCTTTTTTTCTCCAAAATTGATATTAGTCGGAAGAAACAAGCACACGTGTGACACGTGTGGTGGGGGTATTTCCCGGCGAGTTTTCAGTGTTGTTGTTGTTGCGAAGCGAAGCGGCTTCCCAGTGCGGAAGGCAGGCAGTTTGTGCATCAAACAGTGTTGTTGTGATGGATGGATGAGTGAGTGATGAGGGTGAATGAGTTAGTTAAACTGTGACTGAATATCTATTGATTTATTGATATTAAAGTGAACATTAGGGGGGGGGGGGGGTTCGAAATGCACCATTGTGCACTCGCCTTGATGTAAGGAACACTACTGCAGTCTCTAACAGCTTCAAAGTGGGTTAGACAGGCTCTTGATAAAGACTGAGGCAAAATGTGCCAAATCACACATTGTCTTGAAAGAAGGAAAAATCTTCATTTGTCACCTTTCTGCACTTTTTTGACTTTGACTGAGTGCATAGCCACAATGGTCACAGACAAGATGCATCAAACAGATTTGAAAAAGACCCCAAACTGAACTTGTTATGACTATTTGTAACCCCTCTCACCTTTTTGACTTGGCCGTACCCAAGCAAAAAGGCAAAAAAAATCATAACTAATTCCATGTTGATTTTTGGTGGGGTGGACCTATTGTTCCAGACTCGCCTTGATTAGAGCAACACTAGTGCAGTGTCCAACATCTTTTAAAATTTGTTTTGACCTCTTGACAATGTACATGTCAACAATCCCTGACTATCCCTGACTGTTGTGTAGTGAGAAAAAAATCTTCATTTTTCCCCTTTCTCCACCTTTTTGAGTGTCAGTGCATAGCCACAATGGTCACAGAAAAGATGCAGCAAACAGATTTGAAAAAGACCCAAAAGTGAACTTGTTATGACTATTTCTAACCTTTCCTACCTTGTTCACTTGGCCGTACCCAAGCCAAAAAATCATAACTAATTCCATGTTCACTTTTTGGTGGGGTGGACCTATTGTTCCAGACTCGCCTTGATTAGAGCAACACTAGTGCAGTGTTCAACAGCTTTTAAAATTTGTTTTGACCTCTTGACAATGTACATGTAAACATGTAACCCTAATCCCTGACTGTTGTGCAGTGAGAAAAAATCTTCATTTCTCCCTTTTCTCCACTTATTTGTGTGTCAGTGCATAGCCACAATGGTCACAGAAAAGATGCATCAAACAGATTTGAAAAAGACCCAAAACTGAATTTGTTATGAATATTTCTCATCTTTTTTGGACTTAAAAAAATTTGTCCAAACAAAAACATTTCTTCATTTTCCCCCTTTCTCCACTTTCTCTTTCATGAGGAAGGGATAATCACACATAGTACGCCAGTGAGGTTAGAATGGTGAGGTGGGGTCTGAGGCTGGTAAGGGATTTGGGGGTAGGACCGACGAGAGGGCACGGATTCGGCAGTTCGCCGTGTCGAGTCAACTTCATATAGATCTGTGTAGGCGATCAACAGCCCCAGCCGATCTGGATCTGTTCAAGTCAAAAGTAAAGTCAAGGATACGAAGAAGTTTACCGAAAAACATCGATCCCAAGGACTCATGTTGTAACTTTTCAAAGCAGTTACATTCAATCAAAGCTCTATCCACATTAAACCGAACGGGAATCGTCGAAGATCCACGCAACTTCACTGCAATGTCGAAAACGAACTCATAATGTCACCGCAGATCTATAGTTGGTTTTGGTTTTGTGTCGCAGCAAAGAAACGAAGCAAATCTCCGGCTTTTATTTCACACTAAAAAACCGTTCATTTAGCGGGTTATTAAAATATATTTCTTTGAGGTTGCAAGGCAATGGCATCGCTGAGATGTACTCCTTCGAACACACGACACAGGTTAGAAATTGACTTCATTTGGGCGCTTTTTACGGCCAAAACAGAGTGAGCTTTTTGACGGGTTTATGGAAAAATCACTTCGGGGGCAGGTCTAAAATCCTGTGTACAGTGCCAAATCATACATCATTCAAAAGAGCAAAGTATGTTCTTTATTCTAACATATGGGCTAGGGTAAGTCATAGATATAAATAGACAGTGTCTGTCTATTATATCTGTAGGCAAGTGTAATCCATTCCTTCGATAGTCTCGTCATCTACACTTGCGTGAACAATGCAATTTTGAGTCTGTTTTGCATAAAAGACCTGCGAGATTTGTAGAAGTCAAAACAACAACTTACAGTCCAGCCTCTCAACTTTCGTTCCATGCAATTTGTTTGTCTGTACGTATAGACTGAGGGGTGCCCCGAAATGATTTGTAATCACAACATTCACAGACTTCAAATACGCCATTGAAAACTCGTCCACGTGCGTTTTAGATATACTTGGGTGACTAAAACTGTCGTACCTACCAAAGGCCGCTTCGCGTAAGAAAATGACTACCAGAGTCGCAAGGCTCGGGATTTTTTTTACAAGAAATTTATATTTCGTTGTTCTAGTCCGAATGAATATGAAGATATGGCGAGTTGAAAACGCCGATTCTTTCGCCAGAAACACGTCTGTTTCCACACCGGAAAGAAGGAATGGACTGAGCTACTAGAAGCACGGCGCCGTGCGTACAATCGATCGAATGATGTTATTCACACAATACCATTTGGCGATCTCTAAAAAATCATTTAAAAACGAACTAGTTGACATGTAATGAAACTATTTACTGAAATCAAGAAGTATCTTAGTTCTAGCCGTGCATATGACACACCCTTTCGCGAAAGCACACTGAACCGTGCGTATACGCATTCGCACCCGCAAACCACCAACCCAGGCGGGTTATCCAGATCCAGATTCAGATCCAGATCCAAGGGAAATAACTCAGTGAGTATAAACATGAGCAAGAACCGCAACCCGAACACACTCGTAACACCTTAAAATGCAGATCAACTAGAGTGGAAGCCCAATCTTTTGCCTCATGAGGCCTAGCTGTAGTAAAGGGCAAGACTGCCCTGACACTCCCTGCCTGACTCTGCCACCAGCCAAGAGCTTGCCTAGCTATGGTGGAGACCCACTTGGCTAACGAGAATTTCAACATATCTCTAAACCGTACCATGATGAAAGAGATAAAAAGAAGTTTCTGAGTCTCCAAACGAGTGTGCACAGTCCGAAACAGAAATCTGCTGAGGGCTCTAACAGGACAAAAATGTACATCAGGATCTCCAAGAGCAATAAACTTGCTCAAGAGAGGAAAGTTGAGTCCGCGCCACCCGAAGAGAGAGGACTGACTGCCCCCCCCCCCCCCCTTTTAATTCCTTGCCAACACTTGAAGGCATGCCTAAACAATGTGGCAAACTAAAAAGCTAAGGTTGACTTAAGTCATTACCTCTACCAAAGTCGATAGAAAAACTTTCTATCCTTAACCAGTGTTTAACGTCGTTTCTAACCGTTCAGGGTTAAAAAGCGACGGAGTTGAAAGATAAGAACAAGAGCTGTTAGAATCAATAATCTGAAAAGATCCATGCAAGTTAGAAAAATCATTGAACTCGAAATGATCAAAAGGCTAAATATGGCTCTGGAGGAGCCAGAATATTGCTAAAAGGTTTAAAAAGTGAACGAAGCTGGATTCTCCAAATTCTGCTTACTTGCCAGAAAATTTGAAGGAACTCTAAGTACCATAGATCAGTCTTTCTCCAAAAAGCTGTCCAGAGCAAACCTAGCCAGAAAAAACCTTCTGCATAGAACACAGAAACTCTGAACCAAATCCAGAGTTGAGGCATCAGCCCCTAAGTATCTCAAGTATACCCTTACAGCAGACATTCAAGTAATTCCAATGTGAGAAAGCAAAGATGCCTTCTTGCCAGCCTAAAGAGGTCTGGAAACCAAGATTGCAAAGACCCGTACTGTGCGACCAACAGGTCGCCCAAACTAACTCAAAAAGAGCCCTGTGAAAGCGAGGGTACCAAACCCAAAGTGGATAACAGCCAGCCTGAAGCTTTTCGTTTGGAAACGAAAAACAGCCAAGACCTGTCCTGCACTTTCCTTTTACCGTGAGATTCTCTTAATTAGAGAACCCGCGTGCATAGAAGCGGGCTCAAAAAGAGACCTTTCAAACAAGAAAGAGATTAACCTCTAGCCAACAGAATAAAACTTAAAGGGCAGAGGCTCACTCTCAGGTAAAAAACGGCAAAGTAAAATCTTTGTATTTGAGTCCTGTCGGCCCACAAAGATAACCTGTTAAACGTAACCGCCCAAGCGAGAGCTAAAAGCAAGTTTTGTTCAAAAGAGCCAATCATAAAGAAAAGATGCCGCAATCTACCAGAGCTAGGAGACCTTGATCTAACAGACAGTTTCTCCTTGCTATCACCATCGCCAAACCCGAGGGCGGTTCCATAGAACGAAAAACAAGAGAACCTAAGTCCTTAAGCTTGGAGTTAACCGAAGCCTACAGAAAGCGCTCCGCGAGTGACACGCTACTTGAGCGTAAGAAACAAGCTGAAGCACCACCACCACCACAGGTAAAAAGTCGTGCGTTGCCCACAAAGGTAGTGGTGACAAAGAAGACTCGCTTGCGAAAACTCCCGCAAGAACAAGATGACCCCGCCAGAGGATCTAAGAACTTAACACTCGAAGATTCTCCACAGAAAGCTCAAACCAACTACAAAATGCCGCGAACCGCGACACAGCTGAAGTATGAGCCTCCCCATTTCCTCCTCTTGTTCAAGCATCATAACGAACATCGAAATGATGAGAACCAGACACCAATCCTGATAAGGCAGAAACTTGCCAACAATCGGAAAAGTTTGAAAAGTTTCAAACGTCATAACACCATGACCAGATCTCCATCCACCTGACTCACGCCAGCTGGAAGACTGGAAGAGAAAGTGAAAACAGCCTGTAAAAAGGCAAAGGAACCGCAGAAAACGGAACCAGAAGCCAAAAGCTGAAAAGTGCCGACTACCAACACCACAGTGTTAACGGTAGAAGGATATCCCGTCCTGTACCCAGAAGCCACAGCCGCAAAAGCGAAAGCGCAACAGGCCGTGGATAAGAAAACATCAGGACCAACCGGTTGCAAAGAAACACACCGGACGATCCCGTTGTACCTTGAACCATTTCAGCCGCTAGCGCCACTGCACCTGCTAACTTGAAACAGAACCTAAAAACAGTGCTTTACAGAAAAACAGGAGCACCTTAATCTGAACAGCCTTCATGCACCTCCGTGCAATCCAGAAGCTGACTCCATGCTAGACTTAAATCTCCAACAAAGAATCAGCCCTACTGCTCGCTTCCTGCCCCCCTGCTCGGTATCAAAGGTAGGAAAGTGACCCCCAGAGAGACTCGCATGGTCAACCCCAAGAATCACCCAGCCCACCAACTTCCTGCCTCCAGGGCGAAAGCTTACGTTGCCTAGGGCTCTTAGCCGCTGCTGAACGTGCGCCAGAAAGCGGAAGAACAGACACGGTTTCAAACTTCACCGCACAAAGCTTGCTACCTCCTGCGAACGTACACCACTTTCACCGGAGAACCCGGCTACACGCGGCCATTTGCCAACCCCAGGGCAATGGACAACGATTCCCGGAAGCTGAAGTGAACATCCTGTTCCTCCGAACTTCCAGAAGTCATCAAACCGGATAGAGGTGGAGGAAGTAAAGCTTTGCTCTCAACCACCCCTCCAGTCAAAACTTAAATGCCGTTTTCCCCCGCCCACGTCACTGCGCTGGACAGCCTGAACGGCAAGTTAAGCTGGGTGTCGTCCATCCCCGTGGACGCACCCTCATAAGGAAGTATCTTCGTTATCCTCTCCTTCATGCTCGCAATCGCAATCGGGAAGGTGACCCCCGCCTCTCGCGGTCCACCAACTTCCACAATACTTAAATGCCATTTTCCGTCGCCCACGTCACTGCGCTGGACAACTTGAACGGCAAGTTAAGCTGGGTGTCGTCCATCCCCGTGGACGCACCCTCATAAGAAGGTATCCTCGTTAACCTTTCCTTCATGCTCGCAATCGCAATCAGGAAGGTGACCCCCGCCTTTCGCGGTCCACCAACCTTCACAAAACTTAAATGCCGTTTTCCGCCGCCCACGTCACTGCGCTGGACAACTTGAACGGCAAGTAAGCTGGGTGTCGTCCATCCCCGTGGACGCACCCTCAAATGGAAGTATCCTCGTTATCCTTTCCTTCATGCTCGCAGTCGCAATCAGGAAGGTGACCCCCGCCTTTCGCGGTCCACCAACTTCCACAAAACTTAAATGCCGTTTTCCGCTGCCCGCGTCACGGCGTTTGGACAACTTGAACGGCAAGTAAGCTGGATGTCGTCCACCACCGTGGACGCACCCCTTCCTGCCCCCTGGGCGGAAGCAGATGCCTTTCAACCTGGCCCCAGTCTACTGACGAGGCGGGAAGCATAGGAACATCTGTTCGCTTGTCAGGGCCCTTAGCACCCACTGACACCCCGACTAAGCGGTGGATATCAGCCAGTGGTTCAGAGCTTTCGCCTGGGCTTTGACCAGAGGCTACTTTCTCAAGACAACGCTCTACACTTTGGCTGGAGAACCCAGCTACTCATGTAGTCCACATACCTTGTGAGGAAGACGGAACACCAAAAGGTGAACCAACAGACGCCGGAGACCGTGAACTCCCCACATAAGGTCACAGCAGGGGACGAACGACCACTGTCCAGAGACGAACACACAGCAACCCCGGCCGGGAGAGCACGTAGTCCTGCCTTTGATGACGAAGTGCCAGCTGCCAAAGCAGAAACCTGTGAACTTAAAGTCAAAAGCAAAGAGGCCACGTCTACAGACGCAAGCCCAATAACAACATGTTTAACACCGAGCCCGGACTAATCCGTAGGCTTAAAACAAAGGTGGCCACTGCACCCGGTGTTCACAGGCGGTCACCCATCCAAGAACTAACCGGGCCCGACGTTGCTTAACTTCGATGAAAGGACGAGAACCGGTGCTTTCAACGTGGAGTGGCCGTTGGCCGGCAAAATGGGGGTTCCGGACTAGTCACCAGCGTAGTAAACAAACTGGAAGCGGACTTGTCTACCGGCTTAGCGGGTAAAACAATCAACACATCAAAAGATTTTTAGCAAGAGAATCTACAACAGAACCGGACATAGACCGGATTGTTTAGACTTCCTAAAAGCTTTCTAAGGAGAAAAGGGCACAGCAGCTACCTATTAAGAAGCTGCCCTCTTCTTAGCATTGTCAGCCATGACGGAAAAACGACTCACGAAAACATTTCTGAGAAAATCGCAAGTCCAAAATACGGCCAACAAAACTGCCAAAATCAAGCAAAATACAAGGAACGACCTCACCTCAACATAGTTGTGAAGTCCAGATGACAAGAAGAGACCAAGAGGAACGAAACAAAGTCAAAAAGACTAAGTAACAACGGCTGAAACAGCCAGAGCGTACATAAAATGCGACCAGTCCCACTGACGCTGAGTTTTTAGAATGATGCATATGGCGGAGTATGCGCGCGCATACGGAAGGCAGCCTCGTTTCCGGGCTGGCCTAGACACCCTTACGGGTCTCGGTCACTCTTTTTTAGAGGCGTCTTTCTTGTTACCAAGGGGACGCGTACAGCGATACCAGCACTGAACCAGGGTTAATTGCTATATGTGAGTTGGGTAAGATATGTAATTTAATTAAGTTTAACAATACATTTAAAACATATGCTTCTTTCAATGTGTAATGACAATAGCTGTTATCATTAATCAAATGCCGAGTTGTAAAGTTATTTTTTATCATCAAAATAAACAGTGCCTCAGTAAATAGATAGGAATAACAGGGATTCGCTTGTGAAGAAAAGTAGTCTAGGATATTTTCTCGTTGTACTTTTTTTCAACCGACTGTACTGATCGTATTTTAGACAAAAAGGCTTACAAAATACCGCGAAATCGTATGGGTTCCCAGGTCTGCTACTCAAATCTGCACTCAAGACATTCCTTTTTTCCAAATAATCCATGCATTATACACTGCCCACCCCATCCCACCCTGAATAACTGTACATATTTTAATGTTTGATGGTGTGTGTGTGTGCTAGTGACTTTAAGTCTCCGTGTGTGTGAACGAGTGTATGTGCGCCTTGAGTCGCCTGTTGGTGAGATATGTGCGCGTTATAAATATTCGTATTATTATTATTATTATTACTAAGACTCTCCTGATTGCTAGGGTGAATCACAAACAAAGAAAGCGTGGCACTCACTCCCTCCCTCCTTGACGGGCGGCAGGGGGTTGTGTGTGGACATGTCCATGTAGCCCGTCACCACGTCCTGGTGGGGGTGGATGGGGATGGGGGCCGACGACTGCCAGTGGGGGTTCATGGGAAGGTATGCTGACTCCTGCTCCTCTGTAAGCAAGATTCCAACCACAGTGAGGCTTGGTGTGTCATAGTACACTTTGTACAGGGCTGTCAAAATGCAGTGAGTCGGCTTATTTTAAGCTACCTTTCACACACACACATACACTTCAACGCACATATTTATGCACACATCACATCACACCACTTCACTACACACCACACCATTACACACATCACATCACACCACTTCACTACACACCACACCATTACACACATCACATCACACCACTTCACTACACACCACACCATTACACACATCACATCACACCACTTCACTACACACCACACCATTACACACATCACATCACACCACTTCACTACACACCACACCATTACACACATCACACCACTTCACTACACACCACACCATTACACACATCACATCACACCACTTCACTACACACCACACCATTACACACATCACATCACACCACTTCACACCACACCATTACACACATCACATCACACCACTTCACTACACACCACACCATTACACACATCACATCACACCACTTCACTACACACCACACCATTACACACATCACATCACACCACTTCACTACACACCACACCATTACACACACATGAACACACGCATGCACAAACGTACCCACGCATGCATCGATACAACACAACACAAATACACAGATGCACGCACACATACACACTACCCCTCAGCCCCCCCCCCACACACACACAGAGTACACTCACCTTTATGCATGCCGGGTGCCATGTCCATGTAGCCCCCAGTGTTACCGGGGGTGGGGGGCGTGATGCTTCCTGGCTGCATGTCCATGTAGCCTCGACCTTGCCCGTCGTAATCATCATGGTCCGCTACACGCAACACGCAACACGCAAAACACAGTAAGGATCTGCTGCTATGCCATCTTTCAAGGCAGCTAACGACAATAAAATTAAAATAAAAAGAACAAGAATGGAGGCTTTTATGAAATACAATACAAAAATATTCACAAGCGCCTTAACCTTTTCGCTGCCAATAACTATTTGTATTTACAGTATTACCCGTATTTACCTGAACTGACAACTAAGAATGTGCCCTTGATGTATAAATTAATACACCACACACGCACATATTGTTTGCTTGTGTATTGTTGTTGTTCTTTGTTGACCGTTAAAGCAAGTTACGCATGACGTCATTTGACGTCCTACAGGCAGCGCAGCGAAAGGGTTAACCTGCCAGTCTTAAAAATTAATCAAGAACATACACAGCAGACAAATAATAAGAAGATGATTGGGAGATCGTTTTTTTTTAAAATTAATTTTATGTTTTGCTACCCCTGCTATCTTTTGAGGAAGCAAACAAAACCGAAGTCAAGTTTTACTCTCTCTTTCTTTGTCTGTTGTGTTGGTTGTTTGTTCAATGTACCAACAACCAACCAATCAATGTAAAGACGGGCAGGCACAGGTGCTTGTGAGAACGGGAGGTGACTTGCATCAAGCAAAGAAGAGAAAAATAGTTACCAGGAGAAGAAGGAATGGAGAGATGGTCGTCAAAGTCGGGCTCCTCTTCCAGCGGCATGATGTCTGGTCCGAGGCTGCTGTGGCGAAGGGGAGAGACACAAAACTCATTCAGCCATGGGAATTGAAATAAGTAAAAGCGGCTGAAAATGTGTAAGTTAGTTAGTTAGTTAACTGTTGCTTAATGGGTCCAGCGGACCATTTAGGCCAAATCAGGACCCCAAATGTGTAAATAATATCAAAGTCGACGGCGCGAAGCGCCTAACCTTAGTCTGGGGGCATGCTCTCTCACGCTCTGTCATCTCTACTCACCCACCCACCAACACACATATTTCATTCCTCACACACAGTCACGTCCACACACACCCGTATTCCCTACACACACACACAATGTCGACACAAACAGAGAGAAAAATTCTCACCCATACATACACTGCTCCACCCCCCACCCCCACACAACAAAAAAATGCTCACTCATACCCATACTGCTCCCCCCCCCTTCACACACACATTGTTCACTCCCCTACCCCTGCACACACACTGCTCAACCCCCCCCTCCACACACAGAGACAAATGCTCACCCATACACTCACTGCTCCCTCCACACACACAGACAAATGCTCACCCATACACTCACTGCTCCCTCCACACACACAGACAAATGCTCACCCATACACTCACTGCTCCCTCCACACACACAAACACACCACTCATCCCCAACACATACCAGTAACCACTCACACACCCCACTTGTATTGCTCACACACAAACATACACCCCCCCATACACACACGTACACACACACACATAAACAAACTTACAGGGAATGCATGTCAATGAAATCATCTAGAGGCGGCATACTGCTGCGTGACGCTTTCGAATCGTTGCTGTCCGAACGCAGGCGATGAGCTCCCATTATCGGCTGGTCAAACCTACAACGCACAAAATAAATTATGAAAATAAAGTTATGAATTTAAAGACAATGCCTGCTAAAGACTTTTACTAGGCTTCCGACACATATAAAAAGAGAAAAAAGCAAACATACACAAAATTAAAGCAAACAAACTTTCTGACTTGAACATTATCTGCAAGTTTGTAGTTGAAGAGAGAAACAATAACAATCTTTGTCTCTGCTTGCGTTTTGTGGGTACTTATGTGTGTGTGTGTGTGTGTGTGTGTGTGTGTGTGTGTGTGTGTGTGTGTGTGTGTGTGTGTGTGTGGTGTGTGTGTGTGTGTACGTGTGTGTGTGTGTGTGTGTGAGAGAGAGAGAGAGAGAGAGAGAGAGAGAGAGAGAGAGAGAGAGAGAGAGAGAGAGAGAGAGAGAGAGAGCTGTACTGAACTGAACTGACATGTAGACAGACAGAGAGGAACATTACCAAGAGTGTGTGAGGACAACACTGGCAGACAAGCAGACAGACAGACGAGCAAACAGGCTAGCAGACAGACAGACAGACAGACAGAAGAAGGCATTACCCGTGTGTGCAAGGACTAGTTCCGGGGGAGACAGGACACTGACAGACAGACAGAGACGGACAAGCAGACAGACAGACAGACAAGCAGACGGATGAACGCATTACCCGTGTGTGCAAGGACTAGTGCCGGGGGAGACGGGACACTGGAGGTGAGATGTGGAGCGAGCTGTCCCTGTGTAGCTGGACATCGGTCTGGGCTGGTCAACTTTCGACCGCATTCGACCTGACCTGTAACACAACACGCCAACATTTTGTTTAGGGGCAAATTACATCTGCGCAGAGTCAGCGGCACAGACGACGCACTGCAGATTATCGAGGTAATTCTTTTTTTTTCTCCTAAAACTGTCATGAACCCTGAAGATTTTTAAGGAGGGGTCTGGGGGCCCCCAGACGCTGAAGGATTTGTATAATTAACAACCAAAAAACATCACCACAGACATGACGAATCCGGATTTTCAGCTTCTTCTTCTTCTTCTGCGTTCGTGGGCTAAAACTCCCACGTACACTCGTGTTTTTTGCACGAGTGGAATTTTACGTGTATGACCGTTTTTTACCCCGCCATTTAGGCAGCCATACGCCGTTTTTGGAGGAAGCATGCTGGGTATTTTCGTGTTTCTATAACCCACCGAACTCTGACATGGATTACAGGATCTTTTTCGTGCGCACTTGGTCTTGTGCTTGCGTGTACACACGGGGGTGTTCGGACACCGAGGAGAGTCTGCACACAAAGTTGACTCTGAGAAATAAATCTCTCGCCGAACGTGGGGACGAACTCACGCTGACAGCGGCCAACTGGATACAAATCCAGCGCGCTACCGACTGAGCTACATCCCCGCCCGATTTCCAGCATATACCGTAAGAATCCCATCCATGTGAACACCGTGTGCAATCACAGCAACGCAAGGCAAAAGTCTTACCCCTGCGTGAAACTTTCGCTGGAAGTCCGATGGCGGAATTCCGACTGACGAGGCATCGTGACTGTAGTGTTCATGTCGCGGCGTAAGTCCATGTTCTTCATAAACCTGCACAACAGAAATCTTATTGTTAAACTCAACCTACTTTACATGAAGTGAATATCTGTACAGACATTCATCATAATAAAGACATTACAGGGGTGTGCAAATTTAAAAATAAACAACTCACCCACGGGTTAGTAGAACACACACAGAAACATTGGATTATAAACAACGCCATGGTTGTTTTTCAGTGGCCCGAAACAAATTAGGGAGCGCTTTCTCATTGGTCAAAATGTAAAACTAAACTAAGGGATGTAACTCACATCGTTGAAGCAGACGACATTTTCGAACACGATCAATACTTCAGAAAAAGCGCCTTAGAAACAGTACTTACTGTTAGGGCTTCGGTTTGGGCTTTGTTTTCATTATGAAAAACAAGGGGAAATGTATTTTGGCCATTCATTTTAGTAAGGAGTTGGCATTTGAAGCTCTATCTTGAGTTTTGTTTGTGAAATTTTTAGCTAACCCACGGGAATGCTACTCAAAGACCTCAGCTAACCCGGCCAATTTTTAACTCCCCCCGGGTCACGGGTTAGTGGATTTGCACACCCCTGTATTAAGACAGACACGCCAACAGTGCATGAGATCATGACACTGTAATGTAAAATAAGCCTGCAAAAGCGCAAGCATGCATACCCACGGAAATTTTGATAAAATGATGCAAACTCAGGATCACTAGAATTATCACTCAGCAGGCTGGCGCTTTGATAATGGCGGCAATCTACCAATTCGTGTAAACATTTCATGTCTGACCAATTCCAGTATAGTCATGGATGAAAAGTGTACCCAAATGAGCAGTGTACAGAGGGGTGTTGAACTGAACACCCATATGCAGGGATGGCCAAATCTCAAAATTTTAACTCGCCAGTCGGGTGAGTAACGTCAAAAAAGTCACTAGCCCGGCAGAAATTTTGCTGGCTTGGCACATACCACAGTTGATCTGCAGTGTTTATATGGCTTAAAAACCCGATATTACAAGTACAACCAAAAGGGTCGCATTTGACCAGAATTTTCATTAGCCAGCCGGGCAAGTTGCCAGGCGGTTTCTACTAGCCCGGCGGATTTTTTACTCACCCCTGGCGACTGGCCGGACGATTTGGCCATCCCTGCCCATATGACCAAAATTATCCGTGTCCTCTCAACCCCAACATTGTCAGGGTATGTTTGTATGCATATATATATTATATGTGAAGTCAATGAATAGTCAGTCTCTTTTTCTGTTAGAAAACTTTGGGACTGTTTTGAATTATGTTCATGTGTATTATAAAACAAAAAGGAGATTAGCAAAAAAATCTTTGTTTGTGTGTGTGTGTTCACGCTTATAATAGCACCAGTTTGAGGGTTGGATAAAAAAAAAGGGAGACTTCTAAAGTAAAAAAAAGAAAAAAAGAGCATTGTACTGACGTGAGGATGGTCTCGTGGATGTTCTGCGCGATGACAGCGTCGTCACACTGCATCCACAGCTCCCCCTCCCCTGTAGGGGCGATCTTGCCCACCTCCATGCGGAACAAGTTCTCGTTGTGAGCCAGCGACCTCACTGTCTCCAGCTGAAACCAGCACAAATAATCATCAGGATATTTCTATGTCGCTAATTCTCCAGCTGAAACCAGCACAAATAATCATCAGGATATTTCTATGTCACTAATTCTCCAGCTGAAACCAGCACAAATAATCATCAGGATATTTCTATGTCGCTAATTCTCCAGCTGAAACAAGCGCAAATAATCATCACATTTCAAATTCTCCAACTGTAACTGTCACAAATAATCAACAGGATATTTCTGTCGCTAATTCTCCAGCTGCAACCACCACAAATATTCATCACAATATTTCTATCTTGCAAATTCTCCAGCTGTAACCAGCGCAAATAATCATCACAATATTTCCAAGTCCAATAATTCTCCAGCAGTAACCATCACAAACAATCATCAGGATAATTATTTCTATGTCGCAGATTCAGTTATGATTCTTAGCGTTTGCAATACTGAGAATGTAAAACACGAAGTAGTCATTGACCAATAAACAATAATATACTCAAGACCAAATCAAATATGTCAAAGTAATAGTATAAATATATATTATTCCCCCCTCTGCTTCTTTACCTCTGTAAACTTGTAGGGGTAGTTATTTTTCGATAATGACGCAGCAACCAAACAAATAACGACCCAGCAACAGCCTGAATCCTCGATAGTGCAATGGGTTGAGAAGTTGTTCTGTTTCGGTACTACTTTTTGCGACTGAAAAGTTCCGAACGCTCTAACGTACGAAGTATACATCTCTGGAGCAAACAATACAAACATACCGCATTTAAATTAACAACTACAGGCCTGAACACATGAATCTTCATATAAAATCCATGAGTTCGGTTGTTTTCTGAATCTAGATTTGCCGTGCTCAAACGTTCATCACAAGCAATTTCCCGCAAGGCAAGTAACTCATACTTTGTCTAGCGACAAGAGTAGTTCCCCTTCTTTTCACTCAGTTTCTTCGACAACAGACTGCAATCCGACGGTCAGTTTTCAACAATATTTCATTTAATAAACAGATCACACGCAACCAAATGCACACATCTCATCAATTTAAACAACATAAAGCGGTTTCATACACTATTTTCCCCAGAAAACTGAACTTCATACAGTTTTTAACGTTGGAACACGGGTGCAAAAGTTCGTCTGCTAGTCCCATTTGACGAAAGAACATTATCCTAAGCAATACCAAAACATATATAGAACACACAATATCTGCCTTTGCCGCCACAGCAGAATAACAGCATATCTGTGTACTTGATTTTAGTCCAAAATAGGAAAACTGACAAGAAGTGTTAACAGAATGGAATGATTTGCACGGAACTATACAACCGCGCATTAATCGATCGCCTGCGCAGGTTGACTGGTTGAATGAATAGGATTCGATCAAACTTTCGCAAAAAACCTCCTCTTTTCTTTGAATAACTGAAGAAAGGAGGAATAAAGAGGTTACACACCTCGTCTCAGTGATTATAAAAAATAATGGTCTCAGTTCACGGTCATGAAAAAGCTCGCTAAAGCTCGCATTTTTCATGATCCGCTAACTTCGACCATTATTTTTAATAATCACTGAGACTCGGCGTGTAACCTCTACATAATTAACTATACAAATCAAATGTGCACACACACAGAAATACATGCAAAAACACACACACACACACGCAACTGAACACTCAACCCCCCCTTCCCCCCTCCCCACCACACACACACACAGACATACCTGAAAGATAAACTGCGGGCGATCAGCGTTGAGCTTGACCAGGCAGATGTTTTGTCGCGTCATACACAGACGGTACTGGCCCCGGATGTTCTTCATGTGTCCAAGACCCTTGGGCTGGACCATTATCTGCCATACAAACTCTGCAACACAACACACACATAACATGAGACATAAGACAACTTTGTCTTATATATTATATATATATATACTAGATGAATACCCGCTTCGCCGGGTACGGCTTCGCCGGGAAGAAGTAGAGCCGAATACCCGGCTTTGCCGGGTGTGCGCCGGCGAACGAAGGAAGGGAGATAAACGCGCAAAACACTGGAGAAGATAAGGAAGAGTTACTGGGAATGGATGTACAGAAAAACCAAAATCGGTTCAGCGCGAGAGCACGCATGTGTTCAAAATTTTCCATGATTGTGTCCGGGGCATGGCGATCTTCGTAGTAGAGAACGCTATGGTCCGGGGTCTACCTGAATATGCCCACCAAATTTGAAGCAAATCCATCGAGAACTTTGGCCGTGAATCGTGAACACACAGACAGACAGACACACACAAGCCGTATATAGATATAGATATATATACATGAAGGGGGATATTTTTCAAGGCACTAGTGCATAGTACTAGCAGGTCTGCACTGCCTAATTTGACCTGAGAGATCGGAAAATTATCCATTTTTAATCCACCAGGCACAGCGGGGATTCGAACCCTGAACATTCAATCTTGAGGGCAGGTGTCGTTACCACTCAGCTAAAGAAAAGCGCTCCTTACATATATGTTGATATATCTATTCAAATAAGGATCTGCTCAATAAAGACAGCATGGCTGTCTGCATTATTTAGGTCTTAATGCATATATCCTTTCATGTTCATTTTCTCTTTCAAAAAACAAATTGACAAAGACTTGTGATGACTAAATTAGCAGTGTGCGTGAGGGTGTGTGTGTGTGTGTGTGTGTGTGTGTGTGTGTGTGTGATAAAAAAAAAACCAAGACAATTAAACCCAGCAGGATATCCTGTTTGCCTTCAATCACTGAAATTTTTGTTGGGATTTTCTACTCAGAATGGAACATTTTATTACTCCCCTCACAGAAGGAGAGCAGATGGATACAAAGATTATCCCACTCTCACTTACATATATATAATGTTCAGCAATGACTGCCTTGATAATGGCTACAATAGAAGCCATTCAGCTACATGCAGCAAGTTTCTAAATAACAAAAATCTGAAAATTCAATGATTACTGCACTGATAATGAGTCAAAATGACCCCCACAACTTTAGAAATACAACTATATTTTATGTGTATTTCCAACCGACTTAACTTTTACTCAATCCTTCAGGCTACAATGCAAAAGAAGAAATTTCTCTCTTAAAAAACATGTATACACACATAGATATGGCAACAACAAAAAAAAATAGTCTGTTTACGGTAACCCGACCGACCCTATTTTTTTGCGCGACCCTAGACTTTTTTTTTGGCATTTGGGGGAAAAAAAATAAAAAAAAATAACGTAAAAATATGGTTTTGGGGAAAAAAATAAAATAAAAAATAAAAAAATCCCGACCTACCGACCCTATTTTTTTGGCCTATGTTACCGTAAACAGACCTATTTTTTTTTGGGGGGGCCTATACATAATATACATTTATATACTCATAGGAAGGGCAGATTGCAAGACCAGGCATGTGCACACAATATCTATTCTCTTTCTCTGTCTCTCTCCACATACGCATCTCTCTCTTTCCCTCCCTCCCTCTGTCTGTCTGACTGTGTCTGTCTCCCTCTTTCTGTACGTGTAACAACGACATTGGCAGAACCATAGACCTATATCTAAATCAGGGCCGGACCAAGTTCGTTTGAGGGGGGGGGGGGGGGGTTCCAACTGAAGGCAGGGGTCCAAAGTCCACATTTTTTTCTCTCTGAGAGGTACATTGGATGGCCAGGGGGGGGGGGGGGGGGGGGGGTTCCCGGAACCCCAGGAACCCCCCCCCCCAGATCCGGCCCTGTAAATATAGGTCCCTGGCAGAACGGAGACTAATGGCTATTTTTAGTTGCACTGCATGGTTGGCCACAGGGTAGCTGTTCCAGATCAAACAAGTCAATCAATAAATCAGCAAATTAATCGGTCAGTTTGTCAGACAGTCATTATTTGTCTGGCTCTGTGTGTGCCTCTCTGTTTGTTTCTCTGGTTTCTTTATCTCTCTCCATGTGTCTCTCTCTATCCCACCCCACCCCTCTTTTCTCTCCCACTACGCAACAGTTACCTCCCTCTCCCTCTTTGTCTTTCCATGCCTGTCTTTGTCTGTCTGTCTGTCTGTCTGTCTGTCCGTCCGTCTGTCTCCCCCTCCCTCTTTCTGTTAGTAGGGACATCCAGATTCAACCTTCGTCAGACGAACATTCGTCGGTGGTGGGGATTTCCTCTCTATTTTTAACTTTGTGCCTCAATGCGCATGCGCTTGGTTTTTGGCGCTCACCACTGCTTGCCGAAGATCGGGATCTGCGTGGTGAAAAAGGCATGTTTGACGAACCTCAATCAGCAATCTTCGTGAGTACTTTTAGTCCTTTTCATAATGTTAAAAATATGTCTGATGTGCGCAGTGTTAAAGTTTAATATCTTTACGACGCTTCTGTGGACTGTGCATCTGTAAACTGTTCATTTTGGAGGCGTAGTGCATGAACACGGATACCCACACACAACTCAGAACTTGAGTCGACGGGCGACATATCCTGCCAATTATCTCCCTTGATCTCTCTTGCACAAGACACTTGTTTCCACTAGACCTATTTGTTTTAGAGTTGGGAGATTTTACAGGAATGAATCTAAAAATCTAAAAAAAATTCAGTGTTGCTTGTGTACCCAGCATATTCAGATGTCTGGAATATTCCGATAAAAAAGACTCGTCATATATAACATTACTCGTCATCACTGTTTCGAAAAACAGACGAACGCACGAAGAACTTCGCGTAGATCTGGACCGAAATTAGAAAGTGGTGACCGTGACGGGATGTGACGTCACCACTTTAACAAACTCGCGAGCATCGGAACTCACGAACTTTTGACGAAGGCAAATCTGGATACATGTCTCTAATGTGTGTGTGTGTGTGTGTGGAAGTCCGATGTTTCTGATCAGACAGACACTAGTGTGTGTGTGTGTGTGTGTGTGTGTGTGTGTGTGTGTGTGTGTGTGCGTGCGTGCGTGCGTGCGTGTGTGTGTGCGCGCGTGTGTGTATGTGTGTGTGCAAGTGTGCGTTAGTGTGTGGGTATGTATGTGTGTGTGTATGAGTGTGCGTGTCTCTCTCTCTCACTCTGTGTGTGTGTATGAGTGTGTGTGTGTGTGTCTCTCTCTCTCACTGTGTGTGTGATTCTCTCTCTCTCTCTCTCTCTCTCTCTCTCTCTCTCTCTCTCTCTCTCTCTCTCTCTCTCCGTGCTTGAGATGTGCTCATCTCCATGAAAAGGGCCCAAGGCCTACTCATTAAAACATTCAGACTTCAGACTTCAGACTTCAGACTTCAGACTTCAGACTCTCTGTGTCTCTCTCTTTCTCTCTCTCTCTCTCTCTCTCTCTCTCTCTCTCTCTCTCTCTCTCTCTCTCTCTCTCTCTCACACACACACACACATAACACGGGCAGAACTAGACCCAAGATCGATGGTTATTTCGAGCTGAAGTACAGTGCAGCTGTCCCAAATCAAACACAAATCTAGGTGGTAAACAACTTGAAGAATGCCAAGGTTAGACCGCGATCTTGCTTTTGTGTTCACGCGACCTCTACTCTACTCTACTCTACCCGGGGTATGACCTATTAAATGCCTTTGATCTAATGGCACAATCACAGGTGGGTAGAGTCAGCTAGTTTTCAGTTATTGAGTCAACATAGAAGTAACGCTGTGCACATAAACAAACTCCTTTCTGACCTCGGGGATCAGCTGTATCTGTTTGAATCAATTCAATCACTTAATCTACTTGTTGGAAATAACATCCACAGTGCAATTTTGTTTGGAAACAAACTCATCTCATGACTCAGAAAATCAGCTATCTGTGACCGTTAGATTCTATTCATAAAGAACATCTACTTATAAAACATCTACTTATAAAAGTGTTCGCATGTAAACAAATTAATTTCTGAATCAAGGAACTCATGTCTTTGTTATTACTGTTAAGACAACATAAAAACAAGAGGCGAAGCCATCAAGGCTCACGTAAGAAATCGAACAGTAACACAAACTCAATCACTCCGTCTCACACACATGCACACACCCGCACGCACACACACACACACACACACACACACACACACACACACACACACACACACACACACACAGAAAGAGCATAGGTGAAACTGTGCAAGAAAGCGAGACACTAGATCTAGATCTGTCTGTCTGCATGTTACAAGGACACGACTGCCAACTAGTCTCGGCGCGCTCAAAATAATAATGACCGAGACTGTCAGTACTTCCTTCGCGTGACGTCTAACCCTCTTACGTCATAATGTGACGTCAATGTAATGTGACGTCTTCAAATGTTAGAGTTTCTACCACAGACATACACACGCACAGACGCACGCACGCACGCACGCACGCACGCACAGACAGACAAAGTTACGATCGCATAGGCTACACTTACGTGAGCCAACAAGTCGCGTAAGGCGAAAATACAACATTTAGTCAAGCCCAGTCGAACTCACAGAATGAAACTGAACGCATTGCATTTGTTCCGCAAGAGCGTACACTCGTAGCATCGTCTGTCCACCGCTCGTGGCAAAGGCAGTGAAATTAACAATCCAGAAAAGCGCGGTAGCGGTTGCGCTGAGGAGGATAGCACGCTATTCTATATCTCTATTCTTTTTAACGCTCTGAACGTGTTTTTAATCCAAACATATCATATCTATATGTTTTTGGAATCAGGAACGGACAAGGAATAAGATGAAATTGTTTTTAAATCGATTTTGGTAATTTAATTTTAATCATAATTTTTGGCTCACGTAAGTGTAGCCTATGCGATCGTAACTTTGTCTGTCTGTGCGTGCGTGCGTGCGTGCGTGCGTGCGTCTGTGCGTGTGTATGTCTGTGGTAGAAACTCTAACATTTGAAGACGTCACATTACATTGACGTCACATTATGACGTAAGAGGGTTAGACGTCACGCGAAGGAAGTACTGACAGTCTCGGTCATTATTATTTTGAGCGCGCCGAGACTAGTTGGCAGTCGTGTCCTTGTAACATGCAGACAGACAGATCTAGATCTAGTGTCTCGCTTTCTTGCACAGTTTCACCTATGCTCTTTCTGTGTGTGTGTGTGTGTGTGTGTGTGTGTGTGTGTGTGTGTGTGTGTGTGTGTGTGTGTGTGTGTGTGTGTGTGTGTGTGTGTGTGTGTGTGTGAGACGGAGTGATTGAGTTTGTGTTACTGTTCGATTTCTTACGTGAGCCTTGATGGCTTCGCCTCTTGTTATATTTTTAATTTTCAGAGCTTGTTTTTAATACGAATATAACATATTTATATGTTTTTGGAATCAGAAAATGATGAAGAATACGATAAACGTAAATTTAGATCGTTTTATAAAAAAATGATTTTAATTACAATTTTCCGATTTTTAATGACCAAAGTCATTAATTAATTTTTAAGCCTCCAAGCTGAAATGCAATACCAAAGTCCGGCCTTCGTCGAAGATTGCTTGGCCAAAATTTCAATCAATTTGATTGACAAATGAGGGTGTGACAGTGCCGCCTCAACTTTTACAAAATGCCGGATATGACGTCATCAAAGACATTTATCGAAAAAATGAAAAAACGTCTCGGGATATCATACCCAGGAACTCTCATGAAAAATTTCATAAAGATCGGTCCAGTAGTTTATTATACTCTGAATCGCTCTACACACACACACACACACACACACACACACACACACACACACACACACACATACACCTCAACCCTCGTCTCGATTCCCCCCTCTATGTTAAAACATTTAGTCAAAACTTGACTAAATGTAAAAACACCAAGAAAGGTAAGTATCTCCTTTACCAACAGTGAAAGCGTCATTTTTGGACATGCATGTAAACAAACTTATTTCTGACCTCGGGAACTGTTGTTAATCGTGGGTTTAGAGGTTCTTCTTACATCTCTGAAACTATACTACTACTAGCAGTAGCAGTGATATAAATAATGTAAAAAATAAGTCAATCCACTTGGTGAGTCAACGCCGCCACCGCAAGTCAGCCGGAAAAAGTACAACTGAGGTAAACAAACCCAGTTTCTAACTGACACAGGTGCACAAGTGCTTGGCGTGTAATATATAAGGGCATTTGACTGTTGAGGCAATCTTGAATATAAACGTTCATTTGCCGTCGAGTGCATGTCACTGCTAAATTATGAAGACTACTTACACATTAGAAGCTAAAAGGTTTTAAACGATTATTTAAGTGTTTATTGTAGTACTACTAATACGAAGATGTGACATAATTGACACATTCTTTGAGACAGTCAAAGTACAGGGAAGGTAACCATACCAAGTTTTCAACTCACATAGGCACAGTACTCAGTGAACTACTTAGCAATTGAGCAAGGCTTCAGGGCAATTACGACTTGTTGTTATGAGATGTTTTTTCTCCATCCTCTCTCAGAAATGAAAATTGTTTATGCGACATCACGACCAAAACTTTTCCATATCTGAATTATCTAGAATCAAAACCACAAGAAAGGTCAGTTTATGGGACGTGTAATTAAATACACATGATGGGACAATTAACATTCACTAGATATATTTGGCCTAGAATTGAGACAGTCTAAATGACTCTTTAGAGGGGAAGGACAAGAACAAGATACACAACCAAAACATAAAAATAAATAAGGGAAATCTTTTTTGTAACGCCTGAAACTGTGTACAATTTGACCCAGAAAACAGTCGTTAAAGTGGAAGGTCAAGGATCGGACAATATACACAACAGAAAAGTTATAATAAATGAGGTAATAATTTTTTAACACCTGAAACTGGATCTGTTTTGAAGCGAAAAGGGATGGGACAAAACGTGTTAAAACCGGGTGAGCGTTTCTTTGTTTGCTGGGATCAAAACGGGTGGGCCTTTCACTCCTTTCCCGCTGTTGATGTAAGGAAGGGAGAGGGAGGAGTGGGGAGGGGTCATTTTCATAACCGTTGCTTTAAAAGATGCTCTCCTTTGCAGGTAAACAAAGTGTGGAGGGAGGGAGGGAGGGAGAGGGAGGGGGAGAGAGAGATAGAGTTTGTGTGCATGCGTGCGCGCGCGTGTGTATCTGTGTATGTATGTGTGTGTGTGTGTGAGAGTGTGTGTGTATGTGTGTGTGTATGTATGTATGTGCGTGCGTGCGTGCGTGCGTGCGTGCATGTGTGCGTCTGTGAGATAGAGATAGAGAGACAGAGACAGATAGACAGAGAAAGGGCGAGAGACACAATTAAAAAGTTGGTCACCACAACAAATCATCCATCACACGTCGAAACAGCAAACATCCTTATCTTTGAGGACCTCACTTTTGAACTCCAGCACGGCACTGCAGCATGGTATTGACTACAACAGTCAACACGAACACCCAGCACGAACCAGTTCCTTTATATCTGCCTTTACTCTCTCTCTCTGTCTTTCCCTCTCTCTCTCTCTCTCTCTCTCTGTTTCTCTCTTTCCCTCTCTCATGCGCGCGCACACGCACACACACACACACACAATGAAGAACCCCCCCCTCCACAAATGCACTCCACTTGGCACTCCCTCCCCATCTGACTCACCATAATGCTCCCTTTAGTGCTCCCGTCACGGATGTACTCGTTCTGGTACTCCCTCTCTCTCTTTCTGAGTCTCTCTCTCTCTCTCTTTCCCCCTCCCTCTCTGGCTCACCATAATGCTCCTTGTAGTGCTCGCCGTCCCGGATGTACTCGTTCTGGTACTCCCTCTCTCTCTCTCCCCCTCCCTCCCTCTCTGACTCACCATAATGCTGCTTGTAGTGCTCGCCGTCCCGGATGTACTCGTTCTGGTACTCCCCCCCTCTCCCTCTCTCTCTCTTAACCCCCCCCCCTCCCTCTCACTCACCATAATGCTCCTTGTAGTGCTCCCCGTCCCGGATGTACTCGTTCTGGTACTCCAACATGAGGGCCAGCCAGCTCTCCTGGTCCTTCTCATCGTCACAGACGACGGAGAAACACTCCTCCTTGGTATACAGGGCGATGGCGTTCTTGTGGCGGCTGTCCGACTTCTTGTTGATGTTGAAGCAGGCGTGCAGATGGATGGAGCGCTTGGGGAGGTGGCCTGCGTTGAATTTCTTGTCCGAGTCATAGTACTCCAGGCGTGCAGGGCCGCTGCTGCTCGTGGAACGAAGCACGAAGAACTTCTTCTTCATCGTCTGCAAGCAGAAATCGGTGGATATCAGTCTGACAGTGAAGCAAGGATTTACAAAATTAATTAATAAACCAACAAAACAATCGAAAAATGAATGGATGGATGAATGAATGAATGAATGAATGAATAGTTGGACGAACGGATAGATGAAGGAATCAATGAATCATCAATCAATCAATAAACCAACCAAACAATCAACAAATGAATGAATGAATGAATGAATGAAAGAATGAACGAATGAAGAACTGAACGAACAAATAAATGAAGAACTAAACCAATCAATGCATCCATCAATCTGTAGGTCAGCCTAATATGGGAATCTGAAATGTCGATGTCTACAGAAGGCACACGCATGTATGTCAACTACTCCACTCCCAACGACACCCCCCCCCCCCCCACACACACACACACACACACAGTGACACACACAGGTTGATATAATACAGCAATTGTCTCACAATCCGTTAAATCTGATTCTGAAGAATAACCCACACGACCTACACATTCAGAACATTCGGAGAGCACTTCAATCTCGAGTCTGAACCGAAATGTAACATAGAGGGAAAGAACAAAAGAAAAAAATGATGAGAGAGCGAACGTATCTCAAATAAATGGATTTATTCAAATCACTTATTGCATATGTCGGAATGAATAAATAGCCTGTACAGATTTGGGGTCACTAAAAATTCCTTGTTTTTTGCACAATAATAGCCGAATGGACAGACTTTCTCAACTGTGGAAAGAAGTCAGGCATTGTGCCACAGCACGACGACCATACCAAATTCGGCTCAAAATGTCACCATCGTCAGTGTCTGGACCAGACACATTTTCTCACGCACACCAAAAAAATACGAGTGGATCACCAGGGTCTGGGATAATAACGGTCGTTAGACTTCAAAGTGAAACTGTTATGCATTTTACGTAACCACTCAATCCAGGATACCCCCCCCCCCCCTCCCCCCTCCCTCACAAGGTTTGTAACAATACAAAGACTGAGAGACCAAGATGTTTACCAAGATGTGAAGTAAAGTGTGTGAAGAGACATGCATAAGCTTTCAAGACAGCCACATAGGTTGAAGGGACGATTGATAACCCCCCCCCCCCCCTCCCTTTTTGAAAATGACACAGCTGTTGCATGAACTGTTCAGAACAAAATGTTTTGCAGAGTAAGTCTTTAGATGAAGAGCTGATGGCGGATGAACCTAAAATTAATAAGGCCTGTATAAATCTATGCACACATGTGTGTGTGTGTGTGTGTGTGTGTGTGTGCGTGTGTGGGTGCGTGTGTGCGCGCCTGTGTGTGTGCGTGCGTGCGTGTGTGTGCGCGTGAGAGAGAGAGAGAGAGAGAGAGAGAGAGAGAGAGAGAGAGAGAGAGAGAGAGAGAGATGGGGGCAACAAAGATAGACACACACACACACACACACAATCAATCAATCAATCAATGAGTCTTATATCGCGCATATTCCGTGGGTACAGTTCTAGGCGCTCTGCAGTGATGCCGTGTGAGATGAAATTTTATACGGCCAGTAGATTGCAGCCATTTCGGCGCATATTTACCTTTCACGGCCTATTATTCCAAGTCACACGGGTATAGGTAGACAATTATTAACTGTGCCTAAGCAATTTTGCCAGGAAAGACCCTTTTGTCAATCGTGGGATCTTTAACGTGCACACCCAATGTAGTGTACACGGGGGGAGGTTCGGACACCGAAGAGAGTCTGCACACAAAGTTGACTCTGTGAAATAAATTTCCGCCGAACCTGGGATCGAACTCACGCTGACAGCGGCCAACTGAATACAAATCCAGCGCGCTACCAACTGAGCTATATCCCCGCCCCACACACACAGATCTACTTCTATACTTCCGAGAAAAAAGGGGCACAACAATTGTCCAAATGTCATCAAATCCCCTTCTATCGGGAATCAAGCCAAACAAAATGCGCGGCATGTTGTTTTTCGCGTAGTGTGCGTGGGGGGAAGACGGTAGGCCTACAGTACTGCGCCGTTCGTTAGGTTTTAATGTGTTATTGCCCGCAGCAGTACGGCCGACAAGTGCAAGTAAAAGTGCACATGTCCCCATAGACTGTGGCCCAGACACAAATCAAAAGGTGCGTCGCCTCGTAAAGACTACAGGTCAGCCTCACTGTAAAAAAAAAACAAGTCGCGTTAGGCGAAATTACTACATTTAGTCAAGCCGTGGAACTCACAGAATGAAACTGAACGTAGTCCGCCGCTAGTGCAAAAGGCAGTGAAAGTGACGAGCCTGTTTGGCGCGGTAGCGATTGCGCTGTGCTTTACTGTACCTCTCTTCGTTTTAACTTTCTGAGCGTGTTTTTAATCCAAACATATATCTATATGTTTTTGGAATCAGGAACCGACAAGGAATAAGATGAAATAGTTTTTAAAACGATTTCGGAAATTTAATTTTGATCATAATTTTTATATTTTTAATTTTCAGAGCTTGTTTTTAATCCAAATATAACATATGTATATGTTTTTGGAATCAGAAAATGACGAAGAATAAGATGAAATTGTTTTTGGATCGTTTAATAAAAAAATAATTTTAATTAGAAGTTTCCGATTTTTAATGACCAAACTCACTCATTAGTTTTTAAGCCACCAAGCTGAAATGCAATACCAAACCCCGGGCTTCGTCGAAGATTGCTTTCCCAAAATTTCAACCAATTTGGTTGAAAAATAAGGGCGTGACAGTGCCGCCTCAACTTTCACGAAAAACCGGATATGACGTCATCAAAGACATTTATCAAAAAAATGAAAAAAACGTCCGGGGATATCATACCCAGGAACTCTCATGTCAAATTTCATAAAGATCGGTCCAGTAGTTTAGTCTGAATCGCTCTACACACACACACACACACACACACACACAGACACACACACACACACACACAGACACACACACACACACACAGACACACGCACATACACCACGACCCTCGTTTCGATTCCCCCTCTATGTTAAAACATTTAGTCAAAACTTGACTAAATGTAAAAAAAAAAATAAAAAAAGGTCTGTTTCATAACTTGAATTAAGCGCTGGTTTGCACTAGGCTCGCCTCTGTTTCAATCAAAATAAAACCAGTTACAACGGAGAAAGTGCCTCAACATTTTATTTTTACCACTACGTACCTTGCACCCACACAAACCGCTTCTAACTCCCCTTCTCCTCCGGTTCAACACATGAATCTACATACATATAAATAGAAGAAAATAGCGCTGCAACTTACGCCTGATCGTATTAACATTTGTTCCATTTTTCATAATGATTAGTACGGAGTGCGTGAGATTTATTACAGTTACATGACATCAGTCACGCGGGTTACAAGACACGTGGTAAGGGCAATTAGTTGAATGATCATTGATGAAGCTGAACAGGTTTGATTCAAATTATCACTATAGGATGTCGTCATAATTCATATCTAAGTGAGCGTGTTTTTTACACCCCCGGTATAGGGGTGTGTATAGGTTTCGCTCGATGTGTTTGTTTGTTTGTTTGTTTGTTTGTGTTCGCATATAGATCTCAAGAATGAACGGACCGATCGTCACCAAACTTGGTGAACAGGTTCTATACATTCCTGAGATCTATATGCGAACACAAACACAAAAATTGGGACCAGTCAAACACACGGTTAGGGAGTTATTGGTGGATTAAAATTATACAAGGACTTATAGAGGGACATCTTCGTGGTCAAAGGGAAATAACCATTCTCACTCAGTCACTGCCACCAACTGAGAAGGTTATTTCCCTTTGACGGGGGTGTTTTTCCTACCTCGTAGGAATTTCTTGTTTTATATTATTTTTTTTACATATATAACTTGTATGTATTTATCTTGGTTTTTTTTCTTCTTCTAAAGATCGCATGGCTGTTAGAACAGACACGTGACCCTGGTTTAAAGGACTACAACAACAACAACAACAACAACAACAATGACAACAACAACAACAACAACAAACTGGGTGTCTGTCAATCTTTCCAGTGCCTTTCTTTCCGTTTTTGTGTTAACTGGATGGAGATGTTTGGTCTTTTGCCGTTTTTGTATTACGAAGATATCGGAAAATAAATGAGCCAACCTATTAGTCTTACCGGTTCTGATTACATCTCCAAGTTGTTCGTATCAAACCAGAAGCTATTGAGACCTTGTTACACCATAGCTTTACTGGTTGCTGTGCTTAAGAGGCCGTTGTGTGTGTGTGTGTGTGTGTGTGTATGTAAGTGTGTTTGTGTGTGTGTGTGTTTGTGTGTAAGTGTGTGTGTTTGTGTGTAAGTGTGTGTGTGTACGTGCGTTTGTGTGTGTGTATGTAAGTGTGTATGTGTGTGTCTGTGTGGGATGTCGTATTTCTTGCTCTAGAGAAAATATCGGCTTACAAAACACCCTAATCCCTCTTCCATTATTATTAGTAGCAGCAGTTGTTGTGACAGTAGTAGTAGTGACAGCAGCAGCAGTAGTAGTAGTAGTAGTAGTAGTAGTAGTAGTAGTAGTAGTAGTAGTAGTAGTAGTATGTTAATTATGAATATTCAATGTCCAATGTAACTCAGTATCATGCCAGTGTGGATCACGAACACTTTTAACGCAGTGTGCATCTCCTCCAAATTAACCGTCGCAGTTTCAAAAAAACAAAACAAAACAAACCCTGCCTGGTTATGCGAATAAAAACAACCCACTGCGTCTTCAGTTCACTACGGTCACTTTCGACTGTCCTATTTGTGTATCGGCGAAATCGCTCATTGGAAAAACAACTTCGCCGTTCGTCAGCAGACAGCCGTTTTGAAAACAAAGCTGACCTAAATAGCTTTTATCAGTGCAGAGAGAAATTTGTTTTTTGGCCACGTCGCAAACTGCAACTTGTGACGCAGGTTTTGTGCAGTAAACAACCCCGGGCCCCCTTGATTCACACGCATTATGAAACAAATAATATATATTTTTCTCAGTGCAAGTTGCGGACATCTCACGTATCTGTAATTGCTGATAGGACACTATTATGAGTGATTCGTGTTGTTTTTCTAGACGACGCACTGCATATTATTACAGCCCGCTACACGCTGCATGAAAAGAAAACAGGCCAAGTACTCGTCATAATTCCTACCGCGGCATCAATAATCTGTGCCGCCGACTCTGCGTAGGTATAACTTGGCCCTAACACTATACGTAACGATTATAACATAATTGCATAACTCACAGTCATAGTTATGCAGTTTTGCAGCAGAGCATTCTATTCCCAGATATACATGTATGCCACTTCAATAACATGTGGAAAGGTATGGGGAAGCAGAAGTCACATGATAAACTAGTATAATTGTTCTGTCTTAGACGGTTAGAGTATAGAATTGCCTGACTGCCTTGACTAGAGCCTTTTTTTAAAAGCTTGTTTTTCCTCAACCCTTCATGAAATGAGATATGCCCTTTGATGATCGTGATGACTAGGTTGTGTCGTTGTAAACAGATCTACACACGCGTGACAGGAAAACCACCTGTATCTTTTTGTTATATTTAGTCAAGTTTTGACTAAATATTTTAACATCGAGGGGGAATCGAAACGAGGGTCGTGGTGTATGTGTGTCTGTCTGTCTGTGCGCGTGTGTGTGTGTGTGTGTGTGTGTGTGTGTGTGTGTGTGTGTGTGTGTAGAGCGATTCAGACTAAACTACTGGACCGATCTTTATGAAATTTGACATGAGAGTTCCTGGGTATGAAATCCCCGAACGTTTTTTTCATTTGTTTGTTCTTTCAATACCTCTTAGTCTTACTGTTTGTATTTTATTTTTCTCGCTACTGTATCTTGTTTCCCGTTGTTCTTGTTCTCCTTGTTCTTTTCGCGTGTGTGTGCGTGCGTGCGCGTGCCTGCCTGCGTGCGTGCGTGCCCGTGTGTGTGCGTGCGTGCGTAGTTATTTTGTCTTTATTTGTTTCTTTCTTTTTTTCACCGATTCCTCTCGTTGTCTTTTATTATCCTGAATTACTATCTTTCTCTCTGAACCTCTTTCTTGTACTTGTTTCTTCTCCTTTATTTCGAGTTCTTCACACGGAGTCCCCCATGAAAACTCAGCAAAGAAACACAATTGCATCGGGCCCAAATAGCCAAATAAGGCCTAAAAAAAAAATAGGTGTGGTTACGGTAACCCGACCTACCCTATTTTTAGGGGCCGATCCTATAACTTTTTATTACATTTGTCAAAAAAACAAAAACAAAAACAAAAACAAAAACGAGTGCAAAAAACGCAATGAAAGCGAAAGCGCCCGTGTCGCACACTTATTTCCCTGTCAAGTAGGTTTAATTTGTACACATTAGAAAAAAAAGTTAAAAAAAAAAAAGTGATTGCCTACCTTCCTACCCTATTTTTTTTGGCTATGTTACCGTAACCACACCTATTTTTTTTGTTGCTATGTTACCGTAACCACACCTATTTTTTGTGTGGCTATGTTACCGTAACCACACCTATTTTTTTTGGCTATGTTACCGTAACCACACCTATTTTTTTGGCTATGTTACCGTAACCACACCTATTTTTTGGCTATGTTACCGTAACCACACCTATTTTTTGGCTATGTTACCGTAACCACACCTATTTTTTTTGGCTATGTTACCTTAACCACACCTATTTTTTGGGCTATGTTACCTTAACCACACCTATTTTTTGGGCTATGTTACCTTAACCACACCTATTTTTTGGGCTATGTTACCGTAACCACACCTATTTTTTTGGCTATGTTACCGTAACCACACCTATTTTTTTTGGCTATGTTACCGTAACCACACCTATTTTTTTGGCTATGTTACCGTAACCACACCTATTTTTTTTGGCTATGTTACCGTAACCACACCTTTTTTGGGGGGGCTAAGTTGAAGGGACATGAAAAAGCATCAACAACCCGATCTCTCTTGCTTGTTTATTTTCATCTTTATTTCTTTTGATCGTTTTGATTGTGAATGACTATGCCCTGAGGCAGGGTGAGAAGTGCACATTTACTGATCGCGCAGACTACGAATTTGACGTATGTGTGTCGGTCATAAAGAGAGAGAGAGAGAGAGAGAGAGAGAGAGAGAGAGAGAGAGAGAGAGAGAGAGAGAGAGAGAAACATTGAAACATTGAACTTTATTACAGGAAAGATAGCATTAGGTCCGTAGAGAGAGAGAGAGAGAGAGAGAGAGAGAGAGAGAGAGAGAGAGAGAGAGAGAGAGAGAGAGAGAGAGAGAGAGAGAGAGAGAGAGAGAGAGAGAGAGAGAGAGCGAGAGAGAGAGAGAGAGAGCGCGCGAGAGACACAGAGAGCGAGAGAGAGAGAGAGAGTGAGAGAGAGAGAGAGAGAGAGAGAGAGAGAGAGAGAGAGAGAGAGAGAGAGAGAGAGAGAGAGACTGACAGGCAGACAATAGGAATTTATAATAATGCGAAGCACGGAGAAAAAAACTAATTAATTCGTCGCTATTAACGTTTAACATATGACATATAATTATAAGTAAAATAAACCCCAAAGCTAAACAAAAATAATAATCATACAAATGCTTCACATATAAAACCAACAACAAATTTAAAAAAGTAAACAAGACTGTGGCCTACGCCTATCCAAAAAATAGCAGTAATCTGTTGAAAGAATCAGTGTCAGGCACATTATTATATCCTCCCTCACCCCAACATGTACACAAATAACAGGAAATAATCACCAAAAAAGAAAGCTTCTAGTTAATTAGTTGATACCAAAATGCTTCACATATGAAAATAAATTAACAACAAGTTGTAAACAAAACTGCGGCCTACGCATGAATATAAGTTGCGGTATCACAAATAAAATCATCACTCTAAGAGAGTAATTATATACCCCCCCCCCCCCCCCACATATATATAAAAACAATTTTTATAAAAAAAACAAACCCAGTACGTAACAAAACTTGGACCCACAAAAAAATAAAACGGTTGATGCAAATGCTTCACATAATGAACAACATACACACACAAAAAAAAAGAATTCTAGAACACAACAAATTGAAATAAAAATGCGGCCTGCGCGTTTACGTATCTAAAGGATCAGTATTTAAAAAATGATCACCGTAAGACAGTAATTATTCTGTTTCTGTCCTCATCCTTTTAGCGGATGCCAGCTGGCCCTCACAAGACAAAGTAATCAATAATTGAGACA
>NC_090255.1:19944321-20072321 GCF_037325665.1 Littorina saxatilis | reverse complement strand
GAAGTGCGTCATACAAAATAGTCCCTGCCACAGCTTGCAGCTCTTTGACAAAACAACCCCATTCCGGAGAGAGGTCATTTAAAAGGCACAGCCCTTCCCGTGAAAGTTGTTCCACTCACTGTCTCAGATGTTGCGCTATATAAATGCTCATTTATTACACCCCCGGTATAGGGGTGTGTATAGGATTCGGTCGATGTGTTTGTTTGTTTGTGTGTTTGTGTTCGCATATAGATCTCAAGAATGAACGGACCGATCGTCACCAAACTTGGTGAACAGGTTCTATACATTCCTGAGACGGTCTTTACAAAAATTGGGACCAGTCAAACACACGGTTAGGGAGTTATTGGTGGATTAAGATTCTACAAGGACTTATAGAGGGACATATTAATGGTCAAAGGGAAATAACCTTCTCAGTTGGTGGCAGTGAGAATGGTAAGGACGGGGGTGTTTTTTCCTACCTCGGAGGAATTTCTTATTATTATTATTATTATTATTATTATTATTATTATTATTATTATCTGGCCAGGGTGTTACATGAGATAATACCTGCCCTCCACTTAGACGAATACCAACAACCAACCGCATAGGTGCTTTCTGTGCAGAATTGTTTGATAATTATGTCCTTCCAGAAATTATTTCTTTAAACAAAAGTCCCAATATAAAGCCTGTCATTAATTGGGCCAAGTCGACTACGCGCAGACATCAGTATGCTTCGCGAAGCTGGCCGCACGGAGCTTTAGCACTGCGTTTTGTCGCGTTGATCCTATTCCGCCATGAAATGTCTGGCATGTTTATGTGAGCACTTACAATAAGTTATAAACTTGTGCTCCTTTTTACATTCAATCAAGTTTTGACTAAATGTTTTAACATAGAGGGGGAATCGAGACGAGGGTCGTGGTGTGTGTGTGTGTGTGTGTGTGTGTGTGTGTGTGTGTGTGTGTCTGTCTGTGCATGTGTGTGTGTAGAGCGATTCAGACTAAACTACTGGACCGATCTTTATGAAATTTGACATGAGAGTTCCTGGGAAAGATATCCCCGGACGTTTATTTCATTTTTTCGATAAATACCTTTGATGACGTCATATCCGGCTTTTTGTAAAAGTTGAGGCGGCACTGTCACACCCTCATTTTTCAATCAAATTGATTGAAATTTTGGCAAAGCAATCTTCGACGAAGGCCGGACTTTGGTATTGCATTTCAGCTTGGTGGCTTAAAAACTAATGAATGAGTTTGGTCATTAAAAATCGGAAACTTGTAATTAAAATTATTTTTTTATTAAACGATCCAAACATAATTTCATCTTATTCTTCATCATTTTCTGATTCCAAAAACATATAAATATGTTATATTTGGATTACAAACAAGCTCTGAAAATTAAAAATATGAAAATTATTAATAAAATTAATTTTCCGAAATCGATTTAAAAACAATTTCATCTTATTTCTTGTCGGTCCCTGATTCCAAAAACATATAGATATGATATGTTTGGATTAAAAACAAACTCAGTAAGCTAAAAAGAATAGACATACAGAAAAGCGTGTTATCCTGCTCAGCGCGACCACTACCGCACTATTCTGCATGGCTTGTCGATTTCACTGCCTTTGCCCCGAGCGGTGGACTGACGAAACGACGAGTATGTGGTCTTGGTGAAAAAAGCAGTGTGTTCAGTTTCATTCTGTGCGTTCGACAGCTTGACTAAATGTTGTTATTTCGCCTTACGCGACTTGTTTGATGATGTTGTTATATTATCATGTGTCTGTTTTAGCATTGAGTTTTTGGTAAAAAGACTACGCGAAGTCTTCGTGAAGTCGACTTCGGGCACAATTAAGGACTGCCTTAATCCCCAGAAAGCAGTCTAGCTGTTGACTGTTGGTAGGTCACCAAGGGGAGGAAGGGTCTTGTTACATGTAACGGCCAAATCTCACGTGTCAGTCAAATCGTTTACACGAGAAGGGATTTCGCTTTAAAAGCCGCTGTGTCTCTCTTTCTAGTAATGTACGCCAGCTTGGTTGTTGACGGATTTTTTTCTGCGCCTGTTGTGAGCGTCGTAAACAATCTCTTCGTTTAACTTTTCACAAAATAACACCATTACAGAGACAGGCCATTTATAATCCGTGGTGTCTATCATTCTAATGTCAGCTGTTTTGATGTTGCTGGGGGTCTGTTTTTTTCTGCGCCCATTAAACGCGACATTAACATTACAAAAAGCCATCCCCGAGAGAGACCATTTACAAACCGTTGTGTCGAAATGCTGCTTCCAGCATTGTCAGATGTTTGTGTGTGTGGTGTGAATGTTGTTGTGAGCGTGGTAAACAATCTCTCTTTTCATCAACGTGTGTGTCGGGAGACCGTGGGCTGTTGATGACGAAATGTTGGAGAGGCCCCGAGACAACACTCTCTCCCAGGTTTGACGCACGACGTAACATTCTCCTCCGGTCTTCTCTTGGCTGAGTGAAAGTGACAGTAAGAAAAATAATCTAATCAATAGTAGTTATGAATGACTGGCATATATTGAATACTAAGTGAAAAACCTACCTTCCAGCCCGCCAACACTTCCAACTCGAGGGCCCGTATCGTACCACGTGACCGCACGTATACTGAACTTGCCTTAGCTTCCTTCTACGGTGTGAGTACTGAAGAATAAGACTGCTCATTTTAAAGTAGAAGTACAGTGCTCATCTAATCTGGCTCATTATCTCCGAACTGGTCAGGGTTTTTCATGGGATAAAACCACACCTTCACAGTTCAGTTGGACACATAAAAAAAAAAGAGTTTTCTATGCAGAGTGTTTTTTTTGTTTGTTTCATATACATTTATTTCTAATAAAAACTTGTTTTCGCGAGAAGCACTGTGCCTATAAACAGGTGGCTGTATTGAAAACGAAACCTGGGTCCACAAGAAATTCCTCCGAGGTAGGAAAAACACCCCCGTTGGTCAAAGGGAAATAACCATTCTCACTGCCACCAACTGAGAAGGTTATTTCCCTTTGACCATTAATATGTCCCGCTATAAGTCCTTGTAGAATCTTAATCCACCAATAACTCCCTAACCGTGTGTTTGACTGGTCCCAAGTTTTGTAAGGACCGTCTCAGGAATGTATAGAACCTGTTCACCAAGTTTGGTGACGATCGGTCCGTTCATTCTTGAGATCTATATGCGAATACAAACACACACCCAAACAAACAAACAAACACATCGAGCGAAACCTATACACACCCCTATACCGGGGGTGTAAAAATGCCATATCTCTCTCTCTCTCTCTCTCTCTCTCTCTCTCTCTCTCTCTCTCTCTCTCTCTCTCTCTCTCTCTCTCTCTCTCTCTCTCTCTCTCTCTCTCTCTCTCTCTCTCTCTCTCTCTACGAGGAGTGACGCACACCTCAGACTCGCCGAAGTCTATTCTTGACGTAGAGAATGTAAGGAAAGTAGCTAAGACGTCTCATGTAATCCAAGGAGCCTATTTTCTGCATCTGTTGACGCTTTTTACTGGTGTGCTGAGCCCCCGAGAGGAGTGAGCTAGTTAATCCCATGTTGTCGTGTCCGTGATAAAAATATAATTATTGATCCATCGATGCGGTGTTACGTACGTCAGGGGAAGGGTTGGGCGGAAGATGGAGCATTGTGCGTGCAAGTGGTTTGCTTGTGTATGGGTGTATGTATGTGTGTGATTGCAAGTGGTTTGCTTGTGTATGGGTGTATGTATGTGTGTGATTGCAAGTAGTTTTTATGTGCGTTTGCAAGTGATTTGTGTGTGCGTGTGTGTGCGTGCGTTTCAGTGTATGTGTGTGCGCGTGGGCGGGGATGTAGCTCAGTCGGTAGCGCGCTGGATTTGTATCCAGTTGGCCGCTGTCAGCGTGAGTTCGTCCCCACGTTCGGCGAGAGATTTATTTCTCAGAGTCAACTTTGTGTGCAGACTCTCCTCGGTGTCCGAACACCCCGGTGTGTTCACGCAAGCACAAGACCAAGTGCGCACGAAAAAGATCCTGTAATCCATGTCAGAGTTCGGTGGGTTATAGAAACACGAAAATACCCAGCATGCTTCCTCCGAAAACGGCGTATGGCTGCCTAAATGGCGGGGTAAAAAACGGTCATACACGTAAAATTCCACTCGTGCAAAAAAAAACCCACGAGTGTACGTGGGAGTTTCAGCCCACGAACGCAGAAGAAGAAGTGTGTGCGCGTGAACGGAAAAAAAGAGCGAGGGTTAGAAAGAGAGCAAACGAAGACAGAAAGTAGAGAAAGAGAACAACATTGAACACGTAACATGTAACAATACGCGACGAACAAAATTACCACACTACACTACAGACCCCGTGATCGGGAGGTCGTGGGTTCGAACCCCGGCCGGGTCATACCTAAGACTTTACAATTGGCAATCTAGTGGCTGCTCCGCCTGGCGTCTGGCATTATGGGGTTAGTGCTAGGACTGGTTGGTCCGGTGTCAGAATAATGTGACTGGGTGAGACATGAAGCCTGTGCTGCGACTTCTGTCTTGTGTGTGGCGCACGTTAAATGTCAAAGCAGCACCGCCCTGATATGGCCCTTCGTGGTCGGCTGGGCGTTAAGCAAACAAACAAACAAACAAACACTACAAACAAAACCGCTTGAAGTTAGACACGTCGGACTGCCAGGGAAAGCCGTGTTAGCGACTGGGCACAGGCACCACATGAGGCGTAGCGAGGTAACGGGATGCTATATTATAACCTGTTTGCTTAGTTGAGTGGAGACCAGAGGCTCAGGTATTCCTCGTTCGCATTCTTGCCACGCTGGTCAGCCACTGAGCCCCCATTTTACTTACGATTCACTGACTCCAGTGTATACAACGTCCACAACTTTCATTCGCAATCGCAATCGCAATCTCTCTCTCTCTCTCTCTCTCTCTCTCTCTCTCTCTCTCTCTCTCTCTCTCTCTCTCTCTCTCTCTCTCTCTCTCTCTCTCTCTCTCCCCCCCCCCGACATCAACACTGAGAAAACTGAAAGGCTCAATATTGTATAACAACAGAATAGAGAGTGCGACCTTTCCCGTGGTGAACAACAACAACAACAAACAACAACAACAAACAACAGGCGGAGGCAGCGATACAAAGCTGAACAAAATAACAACCTATAGAGATGCAAAAAACAACAACAGCAGGTGGGGACATGACAGAGATACAAAACAACAACCTTTAGGGATGAAACAAACAACAACAACAACAACAACAACAGGTGGAGGTAGCGATACAAAGCTGGACACAATAACAACCTTTGGGGATGCAACAACAACAACCCTTCCCAGTCTCTTTGTTTTTCGGGCTCAGCACAATATGCCAAGTCAGTCCTACATAGCTGGACTGGACACAACGTGACAGATCCGCCTACCTATGCGTAAAAATCTCAATAATCTGGACACAACAGATCCGCCTACCTATGCGTATAAATCTCAATAATAACAGCTTCGGAATGTGCTTAGACCTTCCCCGATTTTTTTTGATTTTTTTGTGCTTTACGGATTGAGCACAGCAACAGCAGGCCGAGTCGTATTAGGCTCAGATAGATGCAGAATAACAATAACATTTTGCAACGGTTTCCCTCCAATTTTCAAATTAACAATAACAACCACACACAAAAACCAACTAAGCACAATAACAAAACAACTACAACATAATGTATGCGCGTTTTCCTTCCCTTGTATTTTCCAAGTTCAGCCGGCACAACAACTGCAACAACAGGCCAAGCCCGTATAAAGCTAAGCTGAGCATAATAACATTTATTTTTATTTTTATAAACTCGACTCTTCCCCTCCAGGTATGTTTCAAATTGAGCAAAACAACATTAATAAATACTGTAAAATGAGCGTTGCCCCCTCGATGTATTTTTCAAACTGATCAAAACAACATAATATTGTCAAATTGAGCGTGACTTTTCCCCTCGAGGTATTTTTCAAACTGATCAAAACAACATAATATTGTCAAATTGAGCGTGACTTTTCCCCTCGAGGTATTTTTCAAACTGATCAAAACAACATAATATTGTCAAAATGAGCGTGAATGTTCCCCCTCGAGGTATGTTTCAAACTGATCAAAACAACATAATATTGTCAAAATGAGCGTGACTTTTCCCCTCGAAGTATTTTTTTCCAAATTAAGCACAACAATACAACAACAACAACAGCAGGTCCCGGGGGAGTCGCTCCCACAAAGCTGCCACTGGACACAGCGCCAGGAAGTGCAATGACCGTTGAACTGAACTGACCCCGCACGCAGCGAGTCCCAGCACACCCGACACACAGTCACAGCCGACCGCCACCACTCCGCAACACGCTTGGGAGCAAAACACCGGCGCTGTGTTTCGTTACTTCCGTTTCGGCGTCCCCGCTCCTCCGCCTTTAAAATTGCGTAGAAAGTTGTTTACTACCTTGTTTTTGAGGAGCAGTATGTCAGGGAATCTCTGTTTACGTTGTGGGTGGGTTTTTTTGTGTGTTTTGAAAACGAGAAGTTTTGCGTTGCTGTTGTAAATTTGAAATGACCTTTTATTTTCAGACTTGTTTTTCTCGATCCGCCTTCATGACTCATCGTGATTTGCTACTCGAGTTTATTAGATTTTCTTCATCTCCCGGGCCCAACAAGAAACTCGACTGTGAACAGTTGCTTTCCCATGTCGTTTATAGCGTTCCGTTTCTTTATAGCACCTATACCTGAACTTGACTATCGGGGAGCGACATTTAAAACACTTAGTAATTCATGCGTGTCTTCCTTGTGCCGTAAACGTCCTACTAATACCATGCATGTGCTCATACACTAAATGATATAACTCCACAGCAGGATGGCACGTCGCCATACGCGATAGCGGTCACAAGGCAGAAGGGCAGGGACGTACATCAATAACACCACTCATCACAAGCAACAACTGAACGCGGGGTGAATGACTGACGACCGGTGTAACACGAGAAAATTACTCCCACGAGATTTTTTTCTCCCGAGTAAAATTTTGTACGAAAATGTTACTCCCTTTACGAAAAAAAACCCTCCCCCATAACACGAGAAAATTACTCCCCAAGACAGGTGTGTTCCGATTAAATATTTTTTTCGAAAATATTACTCTCCGGACGAATACATTATTTTCTTCCACCCTAACACGAGCAATTTACTTCACACGCCAGGTGTAGCAACTTTTACGTCCTTGTCCCCTGTTAGTCCTGGTGGTGGAAGGGGTGGAGGGAGGGTAGCGCGACATTCGTTTGCGCGAAATCACATAATTATTGGCATCATCCCTTCGCCCGCATACCATTTTTGCGTACGAGATTTTTACTGGAAGTAAAAACAAGTCGCGTAAGGCGAAAATACAACATTTAGTCAAGTAGCTGTCGAACTCACAGAATGAAACTGAACGCAATGCAACGCAGCAAGACCGTATACTCGTAGCATCGTCAGTCCACCGCGCACGGCAAAGGCAGTGAAATTGACAAGAAGAGCGGGGTAGTACTTGCGCTGAGAAGGATAGCACGCTTTTCTGTACCTCTCTTCGTTTTAACTTTCTGAGCGTGTTTTTAATCGAAACATATATCTTTATGTTTTTGGAATCAGGAACCGACAAGGAATAAGATGAAGGTGTTTTTAAATTGATTTGGACAACTTAATTTTGATAATAATTTTTATATTTTTAATTTTCAGAGCTTGTTTTTAATCCAAATATAACATATTTATATGTTTTTGGAATCAGAAAATGATAAAGAATAATATGTACGTAAATTTGGATCGTTTTATAAAAAAATATTTTTTTTACAATTTTCAGATTTTTAATGACCAAACTCACTCATTAGTTTTTAAGCCACCAAGCTGAAATGCAATACCAAACCCCGGCCTTCGTCGAAGATTACTTGACCAAAATTTCAACCTATTTGGTTGAAAAATGAGAGCGTGACAGTGCCGCCTCAACTTTCACGAAAAGCCGGATATGACGTCATCAAAGACATTTATTGAAAAAATGAAAAAAAACGTATGGGGATTTCATACCCAGGAACTCTCATGTCAAATTTCATAAAGATAGGTCCAGTAGTTTAGTCTGAATCGCTCTACACACACAGACAGACAGACAGACAGACAGACAGACAGACAGACAGACACACACACACACACATACACCACGACCCTCGTCTCGATTCCCCCCTCTACGTTAAAATATTTAGTCAAAACTTGACTAAATATAAAAATTGGGGAGTAAAAAATGTCATAGAAGGAGTACTTTTTTCGTGTCTTGGCGAGTTCTTTTCTCGTACGACAGGTGTACTCGGAGTACAAATTTAGTACGAAATTTTTACTCCGGAGTCAATTTTTCGTGGAGTAAAAATGTCGTGTTACACCGGGCCTGTTTACTGAGCGCTATACTTTCCCCACACACATGTATCTTCTTCCCATAATTATACGATCGAACCTGTCCTTGCGACCACCTCTCGAAAGCGACCCCCTGCCCACAACGACCACTCCCAAGGATCCCAGACGAGTTTTTTTCTTCTATACAATTCACCTTTCCACAGCGACGGCCTCTTTATAACATCTTTCGATCGGCCCCTTGGGTGGACTGGTCGTTACAGACAGGTTCGACTGTACCATCTCCAGAAACGATAACATTTAACATTACACCGCAAAAATGATGACTACAGCCGTGTTTTCAAACTTACAGTTTTGAAATTGAAGAACGAAAACTTTCGAGCATCGTGTGAACTTGCTCTGTGCAGAAATGTATCTTGAAAGCACTACAGCACGGCCGACACACTGAGTAGAACAAGGAAGCCCATTCCCACCCCGCTAACAGCACTCCCTGGCTTGACATTGCTCATTATTCACCCTCATCCTCAACCCAACTCCCGTATCCCCCCCTCATCCCACTAGTACCCCACCCCACCCCCAATTCATCTCCCTCATACTGCCTTCACCCACACACAACTTGGCGGCATTCATTCAGAGGTTCATTTACGCTAAAAACAACTCCCTCCATCCCTAAAACCCAGCCCCCTTCTCCCATTAATACCCCACCCTACCCCCAATTCATCTCCCTCATATTTCCTATTGCCTTCACCCACACACAACTTCCCCTCTTGACGGCATTCATTCAGGTTCATTCACGCTAAAAACAACTCCCTCCATCCCTAAAACCCAGCCCCCTTCTCCCATTAATACCCCACCCTACCCTCAATTCATCTCCCCCATACCTCCTATTGCCATTACCCACACACAACTTCCCCTCTTGGCGGCATTCCTTCAGGTTCATTCACGCTAAAAACAACTCCCTCCATCCCTAAAACCCAGCCCCCTTCTCCCACTAATACCCCACCCCACCCCCAATTCATCTCCCTCATATTTCCTATTGCCGTCACCCACACACAACTTCCCCTCTTGACGGCATTCATTCAGAGGTTCATTCACACTAAAATCAACTCCCTCCATCCCTAAAACCCAGCCCCCTTCTCCCACTAATACCCCACCCTACCCCCAATTCATCTCCCTCATACTGCCTTCACCCACACACAACTTCCCCTCTTGACGGCATTCATTCAGAGGTTCATTCCCGCTAAAAACAACTCCCTCCATCCCTAAAACCCAGCCCCCTTACTCCCCCCCCCCCCCCCCCCCATCTCTCATGGGTTTGTTCACCCTCAACCCACCCTCTTACCCACCAATACCGCACCCTACCCCTAATTCATCTCCCTCATACTTCCTATTGCCTTCACCCACACACAACTTCCCCTCTTGACGGCATTCATTCAGAGGTTCATTCCCGCTAAAAACAACTCCCTCCATCCCTAAAACCCAGCCCCCTTACTCCCCCCCCCCCCTCATCTCTCATGGGTTTGTTCACCCTCAACCCACCCTCTTACCCACCAATACCCCTAATTCATCTCCCTCATACTTCCTATTGCCGTCACCCACACACAACTTCCCCTCTTGACGGCATTCATTCAGAGGTTCATTCCCGCTAAAAACAACTCCCTCCATCCCTAAAACCCAGCCCCCTTACTCCCCCCCCCCCCCCCATCTCTCATGGGTTTGTTCACCCTCAACCCACCCTCTCTTACCCACCAATAATACCCCACCCTACCCCTAATTCATCTCCCCTGGAGTCATTCTTCCTCTTGCCCTCACAACTTCTCCTCTTCACCCCGTGTGTCTGAAAACACCTCCGCGCGGAGGGGTTTTGCAGCCAGCGCAGTGAAGATAAAGAAGGAAAATTTTCTCGCGCGGCAGCAAGCAGGATGTCTCTAGACCGTCTTGACAGGATTACTTCAGGGTAAAAACAACTCTCTCCATCCTCCATCCCTAAAACCCATCTCCCTTATTCCCCCCCCCCCCCCTCATCTGTCAGGGGTTTATTCACCCTAAAACCACCTCCCTGTCTCCCCCCTTTGCCGCCAACACCTCCCCCCCCCCACCCCTCCCTGCAGTACAACTCTTACCATTTGCTTGATACTTACAGTGACTGATGACGAAGCTTCGCCTTGATTTTACTGATTTGTCACAACGGGGAGCGAGCCTTCTGCGAATCCATCTCTTGATAGTATAGAGGGATAACTGTAAAGAGCGATGTGTGTGTGTGTGTGTGTGTGTGTGTGTGTGTGTGTGTGTGTGTGTGCGTGTGTGTGTGTGTGTGTGACTGTGTGTGTGTGTGCGTTTGACTGTATCAAAAAACAAAAAAGGTAGGTTGTTGGAACGTTTGTTATTGACAAAACAATACATTCACAGATATTTCGACCCAACGAATTATATATATATATATATTATAAATATAAATAAATGTATATTATATAAATGTTCTATACAATATTCACCTCACCACAGCGAATTATATATATTATTATTATCTATATCTATATACGGCTTGTGTGTGTCTGTCTGTCTGTCACTTCGCGATGCACGGCCAAAGTTCTCGATGGATCTGCTTCAAATAATTTATTTGGTGGGCATATTCAGGTAGACCCCGGACACAATCTGGTCGATGAAAATTTTCAACACGTGCTCTCAGCGCGCAGCGCTGAACCGATTTTGGTTTTTATAGTTTTTCTGTACATCCATTCCCAGTAACTCTTCCTTATCTTCTCCAGTGTTTTGCGCGTTTATCTCCCTTCCTTCGTGTGGCGTCAATCGCGTACGGTGCGCCACTCAACCGGCGTACGGTGCGCCACTCACCCGGCGAAATCGGGTACCCGGCGAAACCGCCTACATCGTTGTCATCAAATAAAATGACAGCCAATGTGAACAGGAAACAACCAGAACCGCAAAAGGTATTCGGCTCTACTTCATCTAGTATTATATATAATTATTATGATTCATTCGCTCGGCTTCCTGACGAGTGGACGTAAACTGATAGAACTATCAAGATAAGTTTTGTGTGAATATTTGTTTGTCTGTTCACTTAAAAGACCGTTGGGTCGAAATATCTGTGAATGTATTGTTTTGTCAATAACAAACGTTCCAACAACCTACCTTTCTTGTTTTTTGATTCTGAATTTTGGAACGTTGGCAGTCTCTGTTTTTGGATTTGTGTTTGACTGTGTTTGACTGTGTTTGAGTGACTGTGTGTGTGTGTGTGTGTGTGTGTGTGTGTGTGTGTGTGTGTGTGTGTGTGTTTGTTTGTGTGTGTGTGTGTGTGTGCCTGTGCTGACTGATGGCAATTGGAGTGAGCTAATAGTTATACCTCGTGTGGTGTGGAAAGGACGATGAGTGTTATGAGTGTGAATGTTTGTGAGCGTGTTTATTATACGTTATTTTTATAATTAACCAAAATGTCATATAATGGTAAAAAAAAACCAAAAACATGTATGTATCGATCGATTTAAATTAGAATTCCTTTTATTTTTTACATTTGAACGCACAGAAACATGCACTCTTTTGTAGTTTTGGCTCGCCGCCTAAATAGGGATTTTTGTCGGACAGGGATCAAAGAAGGGAAATTCAATGTTCAATCAATACATTTGTTTTTGTTTGTTTTGCTCGGGGGTAGGAATACTTTAAACGCCATCCTCTCCACACATCCCCCCCACCCCCTCCCAAATTCAATCCCAACGTTTTACAAACAAAAAAAAAGAAAAAAAAAGACTACACCGTTGTTTTTCATCAAGCCCTTAAAAACATGCCTACATCGTTGTCATCAAATAAAATGACAGCCAATGTGAACAGGAAACAACCAGAACCGCAACCTACATTATCATTATACCATTGGCCATACAGTATCACGCTGAGATATGACGGAACATTCGTACCGAAAGTGACAATTTTAGAGATGACAGTGATCTATGAAAAGTTCACTTCTGAACTACATTGTACAACATCAATGCATACTGACAACGGCATTGTCAGGGCACCACATACACACACATATAAAAGGTCACTGTCCACTGCTGCAAAAACGCAACACACCAACTAAAACAGCGGAGAAAATGCACGCATTCCTCTACCATAACAACGATGCCAGACCTTTCACGCTTGCTTTCTTGCTGGCTTATGTGAGTTCAGTAGTTGTTCCTTTTGAACGGAAATCAGTAGTTTTCTTTTCATACGGAGTTCAGTAGTTTTCCCTTTCAAATGATCATTGATAGTAACAAAAACTCTTATCTTTCGTGTTTTATCTTCTTTTTTGACTGTTTTACATGTAAGCCGGCAATCGTGCCAGCCCGGCGGACAGAGAAGAAGCAAGACAGAGCGAGCATTCCTCTTGCCGCTGACGAAATTTCACTCTTACGTTCTTGATAGGTATCGTTAGCCATGTAATGTACTTTTTTTTCCCCCAATGATCATTGAAAGTAACACTGAAAAAACAACACAGTAATAAGTATACATGAAGGATATATAATCTCTTTGTTTATTGTTTGACTCTAGTAGGCAATCACTCCGTACCAGCCGCCACGGCGTAAGATATCGCAGGCATTCCTCTACCGCTGGCAATGGCATCGTTGCCAGAACAGTTTCTGTCTTTCTGCCTCCCTCCCTCCCTTGCTGTCTGCAAGAGTGTTGTTCATCTGACCAAGTCAAGTTCAAGGTCGCACGGGAACCATCGCTAGCCCAGCTCAGGTTGTTGACATCCAACGAAGAGGAGCGATTTCAACTCCCCTCTCTTTCTCTCACACACAACCACCATTGTGGATACACTTCTCTCTCTCTCTCTCTCTTTCTTTCTCTCTCTTATCTCTCTTTCTCACACACACACGCCACAATTGTGGATACACTTCTCTCTCTCTCTCTCTCTCTCTCTCTCTCTCTCTTTCTTTCTCTCTCTCTCTTTCTCACACACACACGCCACAATTGTGGATACACTTCTCTCTCTCTCTCTCTCTTTCTCTCTCTCTCTTTCTCACACACACACGCCACAATTGTGGATACACTTCTCTCTCTCTCTCTTTCTTTCTCACACACACACGCCAAAATTGTGGATACACTTCTCTCTCTCTCTCGCCCACACACATGCCTCTATTAAACATGCATCTCTCTGTCCCTGTCTCTCTCTCTCTCTTACACTTATTTATTGTACATGCTCACCCATCTCTCCAACTGGAAATAATGCACTATGTAGACTGTTCTCTATGTCTGTCAATATGTCTCTCTCTCCCCCTCTCTCTAACACACCCACACACCTCTACACCCCTATCGTACATCAGAAATTGTGAAAGAAACAATTGAAAGTCAGCAGTTTTCACGAGTTTTCATTCACAAGCACCTGGGAAATAAATCTCATGTTCCCCAGGCAATAAATCCCCGGTTACCATAGTTGCAGGAAGCAGGTTATACATGGATATTCAAAAGCAAACCCAATAGAAACGCTCGGGGATTCTTCGGCTCTTTTCATTGGTGTTTCCCCAGACCTAAACAGACGACACGACACTGCTTTGCAAAGTTCCCAAAACGGCCTTGGTCGATAAAGATGAAACAAAAGACGATATGGTCCCCTTGGACCAACAAAAAAGCTGGTCTGTCAACAAGCCACCAAACATCTTTTATTCCCCCCTCTGCTTCTTTACCTCTGTAAACTTGTAGAGCTAGTTATTTTTCGATAATGACCCAGCAACCAAACAAATAACGAGCCAGCAACAGCCTGAATCCTCGATAGTGCAATGGGTTGAGAAGCTGTTCTGTTTCGGTACTACTTTTGCGACTGAAAAGTTCCGAACGCTCTATACGTACGAAGTATACATCTCTGGAGCAAACAATACAAACATACCGCATTTAAATTAACAACTACAGGCCTGAACACATGAATCTCCATATAAAATCCATGAGTTCGGTTGTTTTCTGAATCTAGATGATAGATCTGCCTTGCACAAACCGTTCATCACAAGCGAATTCCCAAGACAAGTAACTCATACTCTAGCGACAAGAGTAGTTCCCCTTCTTTTAACGCAGTATCTTCGACAACACTGACTGCAATCCGACGGTCAGTTTTCAACAATATTTCATTTTATAAACAGATCACACGCAACCAAATGCACACATCTCATCAATTTAAACAACATAAAGCGGTTTCATACACTAGTTTCCCCAGAAAACTGAACTTCATACAGTAATTAACGTTGGAACACGGGTGCAAAAGTTCGTCTGCTAGTCCCATTTGACGAAAGAACATTATCCTAAGATAATACTAAAACATAAACAGAACACACAATATCTGCCTTTACCGCCATAGCAGAATAACAGCATATCTGTGTACTTTATTTTAGTCCAAAACAGGGAAACTGACAAGAAGTGTTAACAGAATGGAATGATTTGCACGGAACTATACAACCTCGCATTAATCGATCGCCTGCGCAGGTTGACTGGTTGAGTGATTCGGATTCGATCAAACTTTCGCACAAAAACTCCTGTTTTCTTTGAATAACTGAAGAAAGGAGGAATAAAGAGGTTACACACCTCGTCTCAGTGATTATTAAAAATAATGGTCTCAGTTCGCGGTCATGAAAAAGCTCGCTGAAGCTCGCATTTTTCATGATCCGCTAACTTCGACCATTATTTTTAATAATCACTGAGACTCGGCATGTAACCTCTACTTATTCCCCCCTCTGCTTCTTTACCTCTGTAAACTTGTAGAGCTAGTTATTTTTCGATAATGACCCAGCAACCAAACAAATAACGAGCCAGCAACAGCCTGAATCCTCGATAGTGCAATGGGTTGAGAAGCTGTTCTGTTTTGGTACTACTTTTGCGACTGAAAAGTTCCGAACGCTCTATACGTACGAAATATACATCTCTGGAGCAAACAATACAAACATACCGCATTTAAATTAACAACTACAGGCCTGAACACATGAATCTCCATATAAAATCCATGAGTTAGGTTGTTTTCTGAATCTAGATCTGCCGTGCACACACCGTTCATCACAAGCAAATTTCCAAGGCAAGTAACTCATACTCTTGCCGACAAGAGTAGTTCCCCTTCTTTTAACGCAGTTTCTTCGACAACACTGACTGCAATCCGACGATCAGTTTTCAACAATATTTCATTTTATAAACATACTAGCAGTCAGGCCCGGCTTCGCCCGGGTGTTTCTGATCTTCCCTCTCTCTCAGAAACTTCTAGAATCTTATTCCAATGAGAATAAGCAATAGATGAAAGTGTGAGCTCATACATTTGGATTAAAAGGCTGGGACTGACAGTGTGAAAGCATCACCATCAACACACTCTTTTTGCTGAAAAATAACTTTTTGACTTGAGTTATCTCCTTTTCTTAGGAAAATTCTAGATACTTGAAAACCAGGTCTAACATCGACTCTATATATTCTGTAAAGACTGATCAGGCGTGCCTGCATTAGAAGAGATACCTCCCTTCAATGTATACAAAGTAAGAGTTACCTCCCTTTGCTTCTAGAAATTTCCTGAACTGTCCGGTTAACTTTTTCTTCTTCATTTCTTCTCCTCATAGGAGCGATAGAGAGTCTGTAATATCACTGGCATTATGTGCTTGCTACATGTGAACACCAGGCACTGAACTGGCCTTGCACAGCAGGGGGCAGGGTTAGTGTGTGTGTGGGGGGGGGATGATAGCGGGCGGGGGGTAACCCTTGAGAATTACACGGTATACTGGTTTGATGAGAGTTACCTCCCTTCCGTGGGTGACAAAGCATGACTTACCTCCCTTGTACTATGTAGACTGTATTGATAGATGGGGAGGGTCATTATCCGAGGAAGGAAACAATGTCTGGAGAAACTAAAACCCAGGTGCACATCTGCGGCACCTAGGGAGTGTGCATGCAAAATATCTTGTTCCTGCCTCTTGCCATCTCTGAGGTATGGCGACCACAGACACACAGACACTCTCTTTTATTATATGTATAGATCACACGCAACCAAATGCACACATCTCATCAATTTAAACAACATAAAGCGGTTTCATACACTATTTTCCCAAGAAAACTGAACTTCATACAGTAATTAACGTTGGAACACGGGTGCAAAAGTTTGTCTGCTAGTCCCATTTGACGAAAGAACATTATCCTAAACGATACTAAAACATAAACAGAACACACAATATCTGCCTTTACCGCCACAGCAGAATAACAGCATATCTGTGTACTTGATTTTAGTCTAAAACAGGGAAACTGACAAGAAGTGTTAACAGAATGGAATGATTTGCACGGAACTATACAACCGCGCATTAATCGATCGCCTGCGCAGATTGACTGGTTGAATGATTCGGATTCGATCAAACTTTCGCACAAAAACTCCTGTTTTCTGTCTCAGTTCGCGGTCATGAAAAAGCTCGCTGAAGCTCGCATTTTTCATGATCCGCCAACTTCGACCATTATTTTTAATAATCACTGAGACTCGGCATGTAACCTCTACATATTGTCATCATTTTCACGAGTTTTCATTCACAAACACCTGGGAAATAAATCTCATGTTCCCCATGCAATAAATCGAGGTGGTGAATGGGTTTGAGCTTTCAGGTGAAACGTGGATTGTCAAAGTAAAAGCCAATCAGGCTGATTGTTTGATGTGTGGAACCATCGCGGCTTTGGATTTGTGTTTCCGAGGACGATTGTAAGCATTCACTCTCAAAGACCCAATCAATGTTGATAATTACCGCAGCCACTCATGGTCAATTTGCAACTTATCTCTGTAATCGCAAAATCCACAACGAAAAGTCATAAACACTTAAAAAGAAAAGAAATATATATATGCTCAACACTTACTGAACTCACACGTAACTGTGATCGCGCTCTGTACATTTTCAGACTGGAAGAAAAGCGTCAACAAGCTACGTTTGACGTCACATACAAGGTTGACGTGTTATCTCGAGCTACTGTGACGATGCTTTGTGGCCCGGAGTTGGATTCTAAAAATTCGTCTGCCTGTGGGTTATTGTGCATTTTGTTGCACAACCAAAATGATGACAAAAATGATGTTTGGTGGCTTGTCGTCAGACCAGCATTTTGTTGTTGGTCCAAGGGGACCATATCGTCTTTTGTTTCATCTTCCACCAAACATCTTATAATATTCATTCTCTCTCTCTCTCTCTCTCTCTCTCTCTCTCTCTCTCTCTCTCTCTCTCTCTCTCTCTCTCTCTTTCACACATCTATTGCACCATCTATCTCTCCAACTGGGAACAAGTGTACCATGCACAGACTCTCTCTCTTTCTCCCTATCTCTGACCTGACTTCCGAGGCACTGCTACTACGCAGATAATAATGATAGTTTGGGTCTATCCTGTAAACTGTTTATCAGCCCGAGTAAACCAGCTGTGAACACTGCAATAACAGACCCTCACGGACAATGGGGGAGGTAATAACCTGGGGAACGGGGCAAAAGGGGTAAAAAAAATGGTTACAGAAATGATATCGAATGGAAATGGTAAAGTGAATGTAGATCTAACAATTGCATCATGTTATACCTATGTACGCCTCTGCATAATGGAGCATTTTCAAGTTGAAAAACGGTAGAATTTAATGTGCCCTCACTGGCCAGCCATAGCTTGGGTGATTTGTTTACCATGGGAGACAACTACAACTTCGTTTTGTGCGAGCATTTGAAGCAGAACTCTGCACGTCAACAAATCTTTGGTAAGGCCAAAAAAAAATTTGTCTGTTTAGGGTAACATGACCAAAAAAAGTAGGGTCGGTAGGTAGGTAGGGTTTTTTTCTTTTTTTATTTTTGTGTGTGTGTGTGTGTGTGTAAATGCTATGTTGGCTGAACATTCACTTCTTATATTTGATGAATACATGTTTCAAAACTAACGTATAAATAAAACAGAGAGAAAGGGAGAGAAAGAAACGCCAAATGTCTCTTTTTAGCATTTTTATCTCTTTTTTTTTTTTTTTTTATATCAAAAAAAAGTTTTTGGGTCGGCGCCAAATCGATAGGGTCGGTCGGGTTACCCTAAACAGACAATTTTTTTTTTTTGGCCTAAGTAAAGTATTTCGTCTTTTTTGTGCGATTTATAGTTTGAATTAAAAAGTTGCCACTAAACACTTGCAATATCAATGAATATTTCCGAGGTTTTACTTTGTTATAGGACAAATAAACGATCGGAAGCGATTGGAAGCGATCGATTTGATACTGCAGCAGACGATGCTTTGACAGTCTGTAATACGCTGCAGTGTTCGCTCGAATATATGTTTTTAATTCTTTTTTTGTCTTTTTCTTTATAAAAATGATCTAGTTGACTACTTTTCTTGGAATGCGCAAGAGGATGATAATCAGCAGTAGCTAAATATCTGTATTTTACTGTAAATAGGACCGAATTGTTTAAGCCGACCTTCACCTTCACGCCGGCGCTAATGTTTTTTTAGGTCACAAGTATGGCTCGCGAAACAGATCTAAAGCTGCAGAGACAGTGTTGTGTATAAAATAGATTCACCGGAAAAAAGACATTATTGTACTTCTCATGATCAAACAATGAGGTAATTTAGCTACATGTATATTCTAACGTTGCCGTGTTGAGAACTGGGCGTGCGAGTCTGTGTGCGTGTGCGTTTGTGTGTGTGACGGGAACGGGTGCGTGCGTGTATGCAGTGTGAGTGTGAGTGTGAGTGTGTGTGTGTGTGTGTGTGTGTGTGTGTGTGTGTGTGTGATTCCCTGCCAGATTAAATGTCTAAAGTGATATAACACAGAATGACTCATACTCAGTTTAATTTATTTTGCAGCTTTTGTTCCAATTACAAACCATGGCGCTGTGTGTTTTGTGTGGTGATCCGCTCAACCTTGGAGAGAAGACTGTTGTGCCAACAGACAGAGGAAGAGATCTATACCATAAACAAGGCTAGTCTGGAACGTGGTGATGCCGTTTGTCTATCAGAAGGTGAAGCAGTGCACGAGGTTTGTCGTCGCAATTACACGAATGCACGTAACATTCAGAGCGTTTTGAAGAAGAAAGCAGAAAAATAGAACGCTTTATCAAATCAGTCTAGCACAGAATTTGTGCTCACAGTAATAATGTTTTGACTTTGCTAAATGTTGCCTTTTTTGCGGCAAGGAAGCAAACCTTGACTCGCGCTCTCGTCCCAAAGTGTATCCAGTTAGGACACTTGACTTTGAACGCACAATTTTTCAAGTTTGTTCGCAGCGCTGTGATGAATGGGCAGACATTGTACGAAGCAGACTGGAGTTTGTATCAGATTTGCCAGCTGCTGATGCAGTCTACCATGAAGGAGTTTACAGATGATGCTTATAGCCACCCGACGATGAAACAAGAACTTCAAAATTATTTTGGTGAGCAGCTCATCGTCACGGAAGTCAACGGCAAGTCAAATGTCGTAACATTCAGGAAGACAGCCTCTTCAAGTCTTCATAACTTTTATGCAAAAAAGGTCAAAGATGAGGATGCACAGAAAGAGCTGATTCTCAAAACCGCTGCAGAACTGCTAAAGAATGACATAAGAGCAGTGCCGACATCCCGTGCAATGTACCCCAGTGATGATGACATTTCATCGCGTGGCGCCAAATTAGAGTTTGTTCCAAAGTCCTTACAGATTCTTCTTGAAAACATCTTCAGTGGAAAGGAAACCAGCGTGAAAGTCTCATCGATTGGACAGGCAATTATGCAGGCATCTCGCCCACGATTGTTGCTGTGTCCCCTGCAGATCGGACTAGCTGTGCAAATGCATCACTGTTTTGATTCAAAGTTTCTCATTGACACATTGTATTCTCTGGGATTCTGTTCATCGTACAAGGAGGTTCTGACCTATGAAATGAATGCTGCCGTTTCAGAAAACAACGTTGCGTTTCAAGTTGATGGCCATTTTACCCAATATATCGCAGACAACCTCGACCACAACACAGCAACACTTGACGGGTGCAACACATTTCATGGAATGGGAATGATCGCCACTGTCACTCCGACCATCGGGAAAACAGACAGGATCAGAAGAAGAACTGACGTCAAGCCAGAAGAAATAGTGAAAAGAGCTAAAGTTGACATTCAGTACTACAACAGACAAGCGTGTGATGGCCTGCTGAAGCTGAAATTTGAACATCTTGAAAACGTGTTTGTAGAAGATGTAACATCAAAGGTGGATCTGCTGTGGAAAGCTTGCTGGCTGTTGCAACCCGACAGACCATCTTGGTCTGGTTTCATGCAAGCCATCCACAAGGGCAGATATCCAGGACAGTCATCCATAATATTTATGCCGATGATCGACATGAATCCCAGTGACACCTCGTGCATATTTTCTACCCTGCATTTCATCAGTGCTCAGGCAAAGCGCAGCAACACGACACCTGTGTTGACATTTGACCAACCCTTATAGTGGAAAGCTCTTGGCATCATCTCCAGTGAGCCAGATGGCAGCGACCTTAAAGCCTGGCCATTGTCCTTCGCCTTGGACCCTTCCATCTGGAAATGAGTTTCCTGGCGTGTATTGGCCATCTGATGGAAGAAACGGGTCTTCATGAAGTGCTGTCTACTGTGTACGCACCAAACGCAGCGAGCAACATGCTTCAAGGGAAAGCTGTGCTGCGTGCCGTTCGAGGACACATACTTGTTGACGCAGCACTAATTATGCTGTTGCTGTCTGACATATTCCGTGTGCCACTGCCACTGCCCGAAAGTGACACAGAAAAGAATAGAGATAAAAACACGCAAGATGAGCAGACAGAAACACTTTCGACCCCTTACGAGTCTGAACTCAATGTGAACCAAGTTGACGCACTGAGCATCAATAAGGACACTGCTGTGCAGCTTCACGGTGTTCTAGAGTTAGAAGCAGCCTCGATGAAGGAACTCAGAAACAACCTACAGTTGCAAACACTTGCTGAAGTGTTCCTCCAAGACAATGCGACCTTAGAGGATATCCTATCAGCAGGTGAAAAGGCGTTAGTGCTGCTCTACAACGGTAGTTCCAGAGAGGGTCTCGATGAACTTCGCTACCGACTCTTCTGTTCAAAGGTAGCTGTTGGAACAACGTTTGTGCAAATTCACACTCTGCCACCCACCTCAGCAGCTGCCCGATTCCACAGCATGCGAGTGTACTTGCAAGTACAAGAATGGATGGGACTCAAAGTGGCCATGGATCCCACGGACTACGGCTGGAAACTTGAGCATGGCATCCTTGTTCCAGTGACAACAGATCTGCCGGCAGCACCAGCCGATGTGTTAACTCGCTGCACATGCAAAAGTGGTTGTGACACAAAGCGGTGTAGTTGCAGGAAACACGGACTAGAGTGCACATCTGGATGTGGGGAATGTCGCGGTGTTGGCTGCTGCAACTCGCCTCTACTGTCTTTTGAAATCGAGAGTGAAACATCGTAACCATCATGTTTTCCTCAAACGGTAAGCCTATTGTGTTATGCACTCTTTTCTTCACCTGTAGATGACTTTGAATGAAAGCCGTCCTAGGAAGTATTCTGCTGAAGAAGACAAAGGGATAGGAATAGGTATAGTCATATTAAAGAATGCGTATTTCTTTTATCGTCCGTACGTGAACAACGCATTGCAATGCGTTATTGTTCATTTCATTTTCATTATTTTATTATCCCAGGGCTGGGAAATTCGGGTAGCTTCCTCCAAATGAAAGCTTGCAGCAACAAGTGTGGTGCTAACCAGGTGTGCGCGTGTTAAGGTGTAATCAGCTAACTGCACTAATAGCAGAATGACCAAGGTCTTTTACGTCTTACTGTGGTGACACGGGGGTGGGACATGGATACCGTTTCTTAGTCTGCACATACACTTGACCCTTGTCCGTCCACCGGCTTAATAAAGTGTTCCTTATAGATGATGGTAGGCTAATGAAGCGGCGTAGAGTGGAATTTTGCGGCGTTATTGGCAGAAACAAGGGTTTTTATATGTGACGTAATCAAACCGTCATAAAAAAGTTATGCAGAGGCTGCCAACGGTATAACTCGTTGGGAATGTTGAGACAAGCTATCTAAATGCGTTGCAACAAAAAAACTTTCTGTAACCATTTTTTTTGGGTCTAAGCATAATTCTGGACAGGCTCCCCACGCTATAAGGCTAAGACAGAGAATTATTTGCTGGTGAAAAATAATGGGCAAACCATCCCCTTCTGTACGTTTTTTTCTTCTTCATTATCTTAACCTTTTCTCATATCCGTATTTTGCTCAACTTCGATTTTAACTAGGTACCTTGTTGTCTTGCATAAAAAGCACTGCAGAAGCAGCTGTCGATTCCGCCAACGCAGCATCATCACCCCCCCCCCCCCCCCTTCTGTTTTGTCACGATGTTTTAGTAAAAAATACCGGGAGGAGTTCTTCCTTTGTTGAGAACCACAGCCACAGGAGGGAACATTATTTTTGTCCTGATCCTTTGTTTTCTCTCTTATTGACGTATGCTATTTAACTTCATAATTCAGACTCCGTTTTATACCTGTTTTTTTAAAATAATTTTATTTGTGTATGTATGTGTGTGTTCAACATGTTTTTTTATAATCTCGTCTCAGCGGCAACCAAAACACTGGTAAAGAGAATGAAAACGTGGCATTTCCACGAACAAAATCAAATTCGCTGAGGGTGGATTCCAAGCCATAAGCTGTTGCTGTCGGAGTGAACTTTAATCCACCTCATTACATTAAGATCATTATCTACGCACATGGAAGCATCATATTTACACAAGATAGACTGTGACGATGGATTAATTCTAACATAAACAAAATGGAAAGATTGGACGAACCAACATAAATGGCATTCATCATGTCATTCCATCCTGAACTCAGGTAAAATGAGTTACTTCCCTTCGGGTCTCATTTATCCCTGACAAGATGCCTTTGTTTTCCTTCTCTGGAGAGGAAATCGATTTTTTTTCTCCATATTTAAGAGCTTTTCGTAAATGTGTTATTGATATAAGCAGATTCGCGATCGTCGATAACGATTTTTCATGGTGTTGTGTAATTTTTAGATTACAAAGGAATTGATATGTAAGACAGTTTCAAGCGAGCGATCTTTCGCGGATGAATTTACTGTGCAAACAACCCTAAATATGGCAAAAGTGTCACGTGATAATCAACTTTGGCTACGAAGCAGACGACACTTTTTTCCGTAACCAGTTGGGAGTGATGCAACAATATCACGGTCTCCTTCCTACAGCAGTCTCAACATTTCGACTTGTTTTAACCTTAGAACGATGTCTGTATCATAACTGTGAAGAACAGAACGGAGATCACTGTCGAAGTCGGCCAATCTGCAATCACTTTCGTCTCAGTTCGTCTATTCTCAGAAACATTAGCGAAAAACATGAGAGATAACTCTGTATTCTTATTTTGATAGATTCCGCGCAGTAATTATGCATCCGGTCAGAGAGATATGCCGGCGATACGGCATGGACCGCTGATGATCAGAATGCATGTCATTCATGATTCTCTTTGCTGGGGGGGGGGGGGGGGGGGGGGGGGGATGGCACTGCGACCAAAGGTACAGTAACAACACCAATGACACAACAGCAACAGCAGGAACAAACTGGACGTTGGGAGGTGGACATGTTATTGTTTCCAGTGCCTATCCATGAAAACTGAACTTTGCTTCGGGATTTGTTCCTCTTTTTTACGGGGTGGTTGCGAGTGGAGGTATTTTTTCTGTCTCTAATTTTCTCAAAAAGCTGCAAGTCAAAATACGGATAGACTGCTTACATTCCAAAATTCGGAATACAAAAAACTGTTTTGAATTATCGGTTATTCGAACGTTTCATTATTGATCTATTATTATTATTATTATTATTATTATTATTATTAATATTATTATTATTGTTGTGGAATTATCAAGTGGGTCGACGTTTTGTAAAAGTAACGTTTTGCTTTGTTCAAAAAACCTAAAATTCTTGTTTTTGATATAAAACTGCTAGCTCGGCAGTACAGCGGCTCCAAAGCTTTTAAGACGACGACTGCTTCGTGCAAAAAGCACAACACTATACGTCATTACGTGTATCTGAATTGCACAAAACAATCTCAAATTGTCAAAACACGAAAACAACCTAGTGATTGATGGTTTGATATCTGTTGCTTTTTGGGTCCAGCGGACCATATAGGCCAAATCAGGACCCCACAAGTTTAACATTACACAAATTTATATTAAACCAATTTCAAAAAACTACAAAGTCAGGAAATGTAAAACTATTATCACAGGCGTGGCACCATGGTGCCTCTTCTCTTTCAAGCAGGTGAACATGTGTTATAAGTGTGACCAGTGTGTAACCTAGCCAAAACACTTTCTTCTTTTCTACTTGAAGCCATCAAAACTACACAAGATGACGCCCTGAGCATAAAGGTGTCAGCCACTCATCCCCTGGTCACACATGACAAACTCGGAATTCACCATATTTGGGGGGGGGGGGGGGGGGAAGGTGGAGAATTGTATGGGTTAGAAAAGGAAAGTGAAAGGGCTTTGGGGAGGCAGAAATAGAGAAGAGACAAGAAAAGATCCTAATTAGGTTCACGGCATCGAGAGCGATGCGACCTTCTCTCAGAAGTTAGTAGAGAAGGCTCCCCCCATCCACCACCCGGGGAACGCGCCTCTACGCCAATTAGGGGGCGCGAGGAAACAACCTAGTCATACAGTGAACTGAGAGTAAACAGCGTAACGTCAATCCGCCAAGACACAAACACTTCAACACTACAGCCAAACTGTTGCATAACCGTTTCATCGCCTCACACAATCCGCTTACAGCATTACTGGTCACTCTCAGTGTGGTCGCTGCCTGCTAGTCATACAGTGTAACTGAGAGTTAAACAGCCATCGCCTCGCCCACCGGTAACGTCGGCCATAGATGTGTATTCCCAGTCAGTACACATCTATGCGTCGGCCCAGCGCTTTAAACACAAACACTTTAACTGCATAACCGTTTCATCACCTTACACAATCCGCTTACAGTGTTTACTGGTCACTCTCAGTGTGGCCCCTGCCTGCTACAAGCAGTCAAGCCTAACTCAGTGTTGCACAACCGTTTCATCACCTTGCACAATCCGCTTACAGCGTGTTTCTGGTCACTCTCAGTGTGGCCCCTGCCTGCTACAAGCAGTCAAGCCTAACTCAGTGTTGCACAACCGTTTCATCACCTTGCACAATCCGCTTACAGCGTGTTTCTGGTCACTCTCAGTGTGGCCCCTGCCTGCTACAAGCAGTCAAGCCTAACGACAGCGGTTAATCCTGTGAAAAACACGCTGCACTGACCAGTGGTTGGCTTGCAATGACTAGCTGTTGTCGTGGGTGGGTGGGTGGGCAGGGAAAAGAATGTGCATTCTCGTCAATATGTGTGTGTGTGTATCAGAATCAGAATCAGAATTTATTGTCATTAAAGCACAGAGCCTATTGACACATACAAGATACATAAGTACAGGAAAAAACAGCAATATAACATAACATACATGAAATACAAAACCAAGTGGAACAGGGTGAACAAAGAGGAACTGAAGATGAGCATAAGTTATTGAAGACAGTTGGAAGACGCATTGCATCTGCGTAGTTGAAAACAATCGTACACATATTTTGCCTTTGGATGTCGCTGTCAGTAAACAAAGAACTGACTCTTATTTCATCACTGTGTATGAGAGCGTGTGGCCAGTGGTTCTGTCACGTGGGGCCTGCAATGACTACCCTGTTGTGGCTGTGGGTAGAGAAAAGAATGTGTAAACTCGTGTGTGTTGTGTGTGTATGTGTATGTATGTGTGTTTGACGCTGCGAGTGTGGCCAGTTGTTCTGTCATGGCGGGCCGGTAATGACCAACTCGTGTGAGTTTAGGGGTCATCGAGCAGGGGAAGGGATGTGCACACTCAAGAAAATCTTCGGACAGATGCATGTTGTAATGAATGTGTGTGTGTGTGTGTTAGGAAACGCTGCCGTTGCTGAACTTTAGTTCAGTTTTGTGTGTTGCATGTAGTTGACTTATTTGTACTTTGTGGGAAAGTACCGATATTATATTATTTTGTAAACACAATATTTATGTTTGGACGAGAATGCAGGTGAACTTTCTAGTCCTGTCAAAACAAGTTGTTTACCACGTTGTTTTGAGTCGTGGGTTCGTGGCGTTTGCTCGGATTAAGTGCGTCGGCACTTTTGATGTACGTCACAGAGAATGTCACTATTCTAGTCCATGGACAGTTCATCCAATTTTAGTTGTATCATGTTCGGTCTAGAATATTCTCGAGATTGAGTATTTACTATATAGGCCAGCGCGATTTGTATGTTAAAAAGGCTTCTACTTTGAGTTCTGCTACGATGTGCAGTTGTATGTATGGAATGCTAAATAAATCCTCGAACTCAATTTGACGAGTTTTTGTCTGCTGCTGTGAAGACGGGCAACGTAGAATAAAAAAACGCTCGCGCTGGACCCGAGTACTCTTCAGACTGGCTCGCTCAATAAATATAAATGTTTGGAATGTCTGTGGTGTGAATGTTGGTTTCTGACCAGAAATGCAGATCTATCTCTGGCCGATTCATAGATTCAACCTACAAACTGCGACCTCATCGGTGATCAGATGGCCAAGCAATGCGTGAAATCTTTTATTCTAAACCCTTATGGCTCGTTTCGACAAGCATTAAACGGATGAAATTAACCACATGCAGTTTATTCTTCAGAAAAATGCACACAAAAAATGGGTTGGGTTCGGTGATTTGTACATAAACGTCTTCCTCGCGATAGATTCGCTTATTATTTTGTCTTATGAAGCCGTCATCAACACGAACACAATGATTGCAGAAGCAAACTCTGTACCTACACGACCGAGACACAAGACTGATTATTTCACAGCTGCATTGTGAATAGAGAACAAAGACGTTTTGGGTAAGCTTACTCACGTCAGGTCTTCAATGACAAGCTAGGAACAGACGGAAAATTCCGAACAAAAGTAAATAACGTCAAAGTCTCTTTCGCTTTGCGTGTAACTTTGTCATGACGTATTTTTGTGTGACGCGTTCGGCTGTTCTATCAGCTCAATGGCTGCGTGTTGCCTCGCCGGTGTGAACTCCTCCTACGGCCAAGTCGTTTTTGTGGTTTATTTCGCATTTAGGTCCCAGGTAACATTATGATCAATCGGACCTATTATCAAGTTAGTGTATCAACTTTTGAACGAACTGCGCCCAGTAGTTTCCCAGCAAAAAGCTGTTAAGTGGAGAAAGACACACACACAGACACACAATTAAAATCTGCTGAGCCCAAGTACTAGCGTACTCGGGGATAAAAGAACACAACTATACGACATTTGAGAACTTCGTCAATCTCAAGTGTCGTGTAACAGTGTGTACATGCTGAAATGACCATTTCCTCGGTCACGCTGGGCCTGTAATGACTAACTTGAGGTTATCAAACTGGTGAAAGGAACGTGCCAATGCCGTCATTCTTGTCGGAGTTAGTTACCCAGGAAAACCCTCTACGCCAAGGCTTTGGAAATCACACATATTGTACACCCCCTGTGTATCTCTCGCTCTCAGAAATAAACTCATGCCAATTTATACCTCTTCTAAGTCAACATCTTGAGTGGGATGTTTGACATCCGGAGGCACTATAACTTCGATGTTTTTTTATATTTAGTCAAGTTTTGACTAAATATTTTAACATCGAGGGGGAATCGAAACGAGGGTCGTGGTGTATGTGTGTGCGTGTGTGCGTGCGTGTAGAGCGATTCAGACCAAACTACTGGACCGATCTTTATGAAATTTGACATGAGAGTTCCTGGGTATGATATCCCCGAACGTTTTGTTCATTTTTTTTATTAATGTCTTTGATGACGTCATATCCGGCTTTTCGTGAAAGTTGAGGCGGCACTGTCACGCTCTCATTTTTCAACCAAATTGGTTGAAATTTTGGTCAAGTAGTCTTCGACGAAGCCCGGACTTCGGTATTGCATTTCAGCTTGATGGCTTAAAAATTAATTAATGACTTTGGTCATTAAAAATCTGAAAATTGTAAAAAAAAATAAAAATTTATAAAACGATCCAAGTTTACGTTTATCTTATTCTCCATCATTTGCTGATTCCAAAAACATATAAATATGTTATATTCGGATTAAAAACAAGCTCTGAAAATTAAATATATAAAAATTATTATCAAAATTAAATTGTCGAAATCAATTTAAAAACACTTTCATCTTATTCCTTGTCGGTTCCTGATTCCAAAAACATATATAGATATGATATGTTTGGATTAAAAACACGCTCAGAAAGTTAAAACAAAGAGAGGTACAGAAAAGCGTGCTATCCTTCTTAGCGCAACTACTACCCCGCTCTTCTTGTCAATTTCACTGCCTTTGCCATGAGCGGTGGACTGACGATGCTACGAGTATACGGTCTTGCTGAAAAATGGCATTGCGTTCAGTTTCATTCTGTGAGTTCGACAGCTACTTGACTAAATATTGTATTTTGGCCTTACGCGACTTGTTTGTTATGTGGAATTACCACCCCCCCCCCCCCCCAATTTTACCCCACACACACAAAAACATAAGAATTTAAATACCTCTTCAAGACAAAATCTATATAATATTCCCCCCCCCCCCCCCCCCCCATTTGACGTGACGTGGAGTACTGATCTATAGTGAAGTTTGGTGTCTGCGCAGCTTATGCCAAAGCATTCTGATAATCATCGGTCCACACTATCGCTAGACCCGAAGGGAAGTACAATGTAACTCATTTTGACTTTTCTTTATTTGGTGTTTAAGTTTTCAACCACGAAGGTTATATCGCGACGGGGAAAGGGGGGAGATGGGATAGAGCCACTTGTCAATTGTTTCTTGTTCACAAAAGCACTAATCAAAAATTTGCTCCAGGGGCTTGCAACGTAGTACAATATATTACCTTACTGGGAGAATGCAAGTTCCCAGTACAAAGGACTTAACATTTCTAACATGCTGCTTGACTAAAATCTTTACAAAAATTGACTATATTCTATACAAGAAGCACTTAACAAGGGTAAAAGGAGAAACAGAATCCGTTAGTGGCCTCTTACGACATGCTGGGGAGCATCGGATAAATTCTTTCTCGTCCCAACCAATATGAATATGGGACTCCCCCTAACCCGCGGGGGGTACTCATTTTGACCTGAGTTCAGGATGATGCCAAAGGTCAAACCAAAGCAACAGCTGCCTCAATAAAATAGCGCTGAGAGTAACAACGGAAAACGATAGTAGATTTTAAATCAGTTTAAACTGTTGCAATTACACAAGAAAACATAATTAAACAAAGGTATACAATTTTTTTTTATTCAATACAACAGTTCACACGAGAGGTTGTTAATGTAACACAGCTGGACCACTGCTGAATGAACAGACAGAGCCAGCAGTGTCAAAGTTTCAGGAATGTTTGCCCACTTCTTGTTTATGGCACAAACACACACACACAGAAGTAACATATCTGTCCGCAGCCTTATCATATCAGTAAATTCATAGCACCCTAGAACAAGTTTGTCCGACATAAAACGCTAGTTCAGCAGATAAGACCGCCACTGCCGCCAAAAGAGAAAATAAATTTATTATTTTCCCCCGGATATAACTCAGACAGAGTTCTAAAGGGCATCGTGAAATCAAAATATGATGGGTACCCCTCGAATGTTATTGTTTAAGGTAAACTTCCCCTCAGCCGACATTATGTACCGTCACATCAGTCCAGGCTTGTAGTTTTACATGGGCTTAGAAATAGACAGATAACACACACAAGTCTACAGGCCGACTGCTTTCTGTGCAGAATAGGACAGACCTGGGAACTCTTGTTTTGCACTTGGAGTATTCTTAAACAAACTTAGTGTATTATCCGTTAATTAAGTTTACGAATAGGACTATTTACACAAAAAATCGTTAATGACGCCCTTGTCAATTTGTTAAATTAGTTCAACAAAATATCAACTCTACACCGTAGGCAGCCAAGCTGTTGATTTTCGGTTGGTGTCCAAGTGGGTGGATGGTGTAACCACATGTCAAATCTGAGTTGATGTTGAGAAGAAGGACGATATTGTTAACGTTGCGGTTTGTGCGCGTTGTTTGTTTACTCCAAACCACGGTCACAGCTTGCGACCTTTGAGCTTCACCATCATTCACGGTCTTATTGAGTTTTCCACATGGGTAATGGGGCATTAGGCCATCTCCTGATTTAGCCCCATGTGATGTCAGCCCAGTCAGGTTCATCGTCACACTGAATTAATGAATAACAAAATGTTTACTCTTCTAGCAACAGAGAGAGAGAGAGAGAGAGAGAGAGAGAGAGAGAGAGAGAGAGAGAGAGAGAGAGAGAGAGAGAGAGAGAGAGAGAGAGAGAGAGAGAGAGAGAGAGAGAGAGAGAGAGAGAGAGAGACTTATAGTTATACTGGCCCAATAAGGTGGGAATTTAACAGCAAAACACAACTTTTCATCACGGCAAAACGCCACTCAGTCCACACCAGCAATTACCGCGAATCGAACCGTCACCAAATACCAGTAGCATCAGTGGATCACTGTGTATTGTTTACTTGACAAATAATTCCCAAAACAGAGGGACTGCTAACGTTCCAAAATTCAGAAAAGAAAAGAATAAAATGGGAGCTTATTGGAACGTTCAATTTAGGAAAAAAACAAAACGTTACTGCAACCATGCGGTCTTTTAAATGGACAGAGAGACAATCACTTGAAACTAAGGTCATTATCTGTATCGTAAGTGTTTGTCTGACTGTCCACTTAAAGGCATAGAAAGCTGATGACTATTCACGCTAATTGCTTTACCCACAGCTGGAGACATGCTAAATTAAGTTCCCTGCAAGATATTGTGGTCTAGGACCCATTAAATGTTGAGATATATTTGAATTTTTATTTTGATCTAGATCGTCCTATCTATAGATTTGCCAACAGAGGGAACGTTGACGCAAGGGAAATAACTCCGCGTCTTTGTTGACATCCTCACTTTTTCAGAGGCTAGAACAAGCTGTAATGCATGTATGGTCCGCGCATTGCGACATATCGTCATTATATGGCCTTATGATGCATTTGACATCGATTGTGGACAAACTACACATCGTAAACACGGGAGCGAGTTAGTAAGCCTTTAAAAGACCGTTAGGTCGAAAGTACGGTGAATGTACCGTTTTTACCAGTGGCACTCGACAAAAATCTCCAAAACAGACGGACTGCTAACGTTTCAAAATTCAGAATGGACAGACAGACAACTCACAAGCACTTGAAACATTATACATGTATCATGTGTCTGTCTGACCACTTAAAAATACCGCTGGGTCGAAGTAGAGTGACTGTAACGTTTTGGTTTGTCACAAATGAAACGTCCCAGTGACCTTACGGTGCTTACCTTTCTTGATTTTTGATTTTGTTTTCTGGACGTTTTGCACACGCTGCCCTACTACCTGTCTGTGAACCTCAAACTTTCCTCTCGAGAATTCGTGCGTTAGTCATCAAACAAAAGATTGTCAACAAGATGTTATCTGCTGGAGGATTTCCAGGAAGATCTCTAAATTGACTGCGTAACCGTTTCACCGTTGAAAGCTAGATCAAACAAGAAATTCCTCCGAGGTAGGAAAAACACCCCCGTCAAAGGGAAATAACCTTCTCAGTTGGTGGCAGTGACTGAGTGAGAATGGTTATTTCCCTTTGACCATTAAGATGTCCCTCTATAAGTCCTTGTATAATCTTAATCCACCAATAACTCCCTAAGGCCAAAAAAAAATTTGTCTGTTTCTGGTAACATGGCTAAAAAAAATAGGGTCGGTAGGTCGGGATTTTTATTTTTTTTTACTTTTTTTTTTTACCCCCAAATGTAGACCAATAAAACTAACTTTAAAAATCGCGCAAAGAGACTGGATTCACTATACATAGAGACAAGACACTCAACACATTTACAAATCGTCAGCGGACTTTCGTTTTCACACGTTTTTGTTGTTCATTTTCTCACCCTGTCCTTTACCACCACCAAAAAAAAATAAAAACATTTGAGTTTGGAAAAAAAAAGTTTAGGGTCGGCGCCGAAATTTAGGGTCGGTCGGGTGACCAGAAACAGACAATTTTTTTTTTTACGAGGCCTAACCGTGTGTTTGACTGGTCCCAATTTTTGTAAGGACCGTCTCAGGAATGTATAGAACCTGTTCACCAAGTTTGGTGACGATCGGTCCGTTCATTCTTGAGATCTATATATATATATGCGAACACAAACAAACAAACACATCGAGCGAAACCTATACCGGGGGTGTAATAACAGGCTTCTTGGAGAGAAAAAAAAGACCTGTTTACCACCGGGGCTTGCTGGGGGTCTTTGTGTTTTGAGATTATATAGTGTTTATTTCTGCACTGTGGCAGAAACTTCAGTAAGATAACAATCTATCCGAGAATTCTTTCTTTATTTGGTGTTTAACGTCGTTTTCAACCACGAAGGTTATATCGCGACGGCTATCCGAGAATGCCAAGCTCAGAAAAAAAGCAATAATAAAACTGAATGTCAAGAAATACAAGCTCATATTTTAATTAAAAAATGCTTATTTTTTCAAATGTCAGATAAACCTTAGACTAAAGTCAGGAAAACAAAGGTGTTCGTTTTCACCACAGGGAAATATTTGAGAAGAATATCATGGTGCAAGTTCATATTGCAGCTTGCTCTTCAAATATCCACCGCTGAGTAAAGTGCACATTTCAGTCCCTTACTCAAGTTACTGTGAGGCACATTCATCAAACCATTGACAACGTTGAGGAGAGTGTACATTCATTTTTAGCATAAATGTATACTCTGCAACAGTGTCAACGGTCTGAATCTGCCCTACAGTTATGAACTTTACCTGTCATTGTGCCACTGTTAGGAAAAAAAAATTGGTGTGGTTACGGTAACATAGCCAAAAAAAATAGGGTAGAAGGCAGGCAATCACTTTTTTTAAAAACTTTTTTGTGTACAAATTAAACCTACTTGACAGGGAAATAAGTGTGCGACTCGGGCGCTTTCGCTTTCATTGCGTTTTCTGCACTCGTTTTTTTGTGTGTGTTTTTTTTTTCTTGACAAATGTAATAAAAAGTTATAGGGTCGGCCCCTAAAAATAGGGTAGGTCGGGTTACCGTAACCACACCTATTTTTTTTTTTAGGCCTTACCACTATTCAGGCGTGTGAAACAGCTGCAAAGTTTTTTGTGTGCATCTTGTAAGTAACTTATGTAATTGTGGGGATTTAAAGCTACACTGTCGGCAAAGACTTTTAAAGGAAACAAAACCCAAGGTGTTTGGCTTTGAAAATAAGAGAAATGTTCAAATATCAAGATTTGAAACTGTCCGTCAGTTACACATTAGCTGCAAACAATAACTTTGAAACCAGTGAAAGAAAACGTTCAAAGTAAGAACTTGTTCAGTATCAAAGGAAGACAATGCTAGCATTATGGCATCATCATTTGTGACCCTCCACCACGGAATGAGTCGCATGTCACCTTTGCGTGATTTTCATATTTTTACATTTTCCTAAAGAGTTTTTTTATGCTCTATGCAGTGGTAAAACCCGTTTTAGAAAAGAGCGACAATTGTTTGAGTTATAAGCCTGTGACTAAGGTGACCCTCACACTGTTACCAGACACTCCCCGGACTTCTATTAAGCCTAGCGCAGAACCGCACGAGGTGACATGCGACTCATTTCGTGGTGGAGGGTCACATTTGGCTTATTTGGAACTGCTGTGCAGTGCCCATTTTAAAACCACAACAAATCTGAGTAAACAAATATTTCTTGTTATAAACTATAAAGAAAGTATTCATGAGAAATAAGACAAATGTACCTTTAAAGACCTCTGACAAATGACCAGGAAATGTGAGAAGTCAGAAAATGCCGGTATTCTGTAGGGGGGAGAGGGGGTAAGAAGAGTCTAAAATCAAGGGACAGGAGGAAGGTGTCTTAAAGTTAACACTTTCTTCCCCACATATGTTGACCAAGTTTGTTTTTTTTAGCCGAGACCAGCTGTGCAGGTCACTCAGAAGTGTAGTAACTGTGTAGTAACTGTGTATCAACACGCTGGAATGCAGGCGTTAGATGGACGTTAGAGGAAGCGACTGAAGCTAACAGTCTGAGCGGATATATATCCATACCTGGTCAGATAGAGACATATGACTATGAGTATGAGTGGGTTCGGATATATCCGTACCTGGGAGACAATGAGTTGGCTGCCACCTGATGCCCAGAAAAAAAATGTGACCATGGCATGTGCATAGCTGTCCCATTTTCGGACCGATATATAATTTAAAAAAAAAAAGAAGCCTGTGCAAAACCTAAAATTAGACATGCGCGGCCTTCAAGTGTAAGTAGCACAACTACTCGTCCTCTTCCAAATACCAACTAACTACTCTTCTGGCAAACGTTTAAGCTCAGCGGACCGTTCACAACGCAAGAATAACAGTACATACTCTAACAGTACAGTCTAGCTGTACCTGTTAGGCTGTACCTGTATGTCTCCTTCAAAGAAAAAAACTACAAGTCACAAGTAATTAATTTCTACCTTCTGGAAATAAACCAGTGAATGCACTACATGGAGGTGGTGTGGGGGGAGTTTCATGCACGTGCACAGGTAAAGTCTCATTTAAATACATGTACAGTACTGTATGCATTCACACATGTATAATACAATGCAAACAGTACCTTGAAATTCACAGCCTTACAAATTACATAAGAGTCAAGTGAAAGTGAAATAAACAGCCCATGACCTTTTGGAAATCCCCGTCTCCAGACACGAAGAGTAAGACAACTAAAATGACAGATCCGACGTCAACATGGCAAACAAGCCAAAAATGCAGAAGAAAATAAGACAGACAGGGGGATCATAAGGTGAAACTAATTGGGGCTACTGTCTCGACAACTGTCTGTTACTGTCGACAGAGAGAGAAAAAACAACATCAACGACAAACTGACTTACCTTCAGCTTTTTCAGAAAGCCGGTCCTACGAATATCAGAACCCGGCGTCTCAAAAAGTCGGACACTTCGGTGGCTAATTCGGTCGGAATCCATCCTGAATCTGTGAATGAATGAATGAAGGAAGAAACGGTGTGTGTACACAGCCTAGCTAGCCCTTGGTTTTACAACTTGGCGATCACGGCAGAACACAACACATGTCTGTGCGCTCTCCTCCGTTCCAGTCACAATCCAGAGCGGCAAGAAAGAGATGTACATCCATTCTAACACACCGTATCTTTCGGGGAGACGATGAATGGTCAATCACCCCGTGCTGCTCCTCGCAATCCCCCCCCGAGTGTGTTTTTCTTTTCCGCACACAACACACGTAGCATCGATGTTTTCGACGTCTGTCTCGCCAGACGAATCTCAACGCACGTACCTCCGATCACAAATAACTCGTGGTACTTTTGAGGCCTTGACACGCTGTTCGTTTTTCTTCTGTTCCAAGCAACGACGATTGTAGGCGGATTGCAGACAGTCGAACCTAACCTGTCGTACGAACAAGAGTCAAGGACGTTTGAGCACAGCCGTCGCCATATTCCAAGTCACGTGGTATTGCCTTACTTGTAAACAGCCTGCACGCATGCGTCTGCGAAAAGGCGAGCGGTGTGGTCGAAGTGATAAGATCCGCCGCTAGTTTGTATTTCAGTACCGCGGAGAATGACATTTCAGTTTGGCAGCGCTATAAATAAGACCAGCACTTTAGACAAAATATGCCTGTATTAAACAATAAATGTTCTCGAATATCCGAAGAACAGTTGTGTAATTACTAAAGATTTTAACAGCGTAATATATAAAGACGAGTGGCCGAACTGCTACGGCCGCTGGGGCAGTGCGCGTGTGTGTGTGTCTGATGAGTGGTGGGGATGAAAATGCCGGAAGAACTGAAAGGGGAATAGCCGTACGTACGAACTGCACGCACACACACACGCACGTACGTACATACATACTGTCATACTGGCCGGTGTAGTGCGTTCAGATTTCCCCTGCGTTCAGATTTCCGAATCGATATATAGGGGAAGGGCTCCTAATATGGACCGGCTCCTAATATGGACCACCTCCTGTTCTGACAAACTAACGGCGCTAGAGCGCTCAAAAAAGTTTTATTCGCTGTATTCACCCTCTCTGGATAACTTGCAGAAACACAAACCTCAAAACCGTTAGGATTTTTCTCTTTTTTTCACTAGTTTTGGCAGCGTTCACTCTAAATTTGTCGCCAAAAACGGGACTCGTTTCTGTCCACAGCCAAAGCTTTTATCACACACAAATTGCTATATATGACAGCTAAGTCAGTATTTGTTACATTTTAGCAGCGCTGACCCCGAGTTTCTACTGCAAACAAAAAACAATAGCAAAATTTCGAAGTATGTGCGAGTCCCCTAATATGGACCACCTTCAACAAATCGAAGAAAATAAAAGCTAAAGGCTATTTTCATTAATTCATTAAGAAGCTTGTAGGAAATAACCTATAACTAGCCCTCGAGATTTCAAAATAATATAACAAAAAGTCTTCTTTTCGTGGAAGTTGATAATTTCACTTATTTTCACTCTGTTTTTGATAAGCTTCTTTAGTTTCCTGGCGTGCTTCAAATAATGCTCTGATCAACCCGAAACAGATAAAACTAAAGCATATTTTAATTAGTCTGACTTGTACACTAAGTTGTATCATGTTATTTTGAAGTATTGGGGGATTTTTTACAGTGATTCGTGAAGGCCGCTTCACTGGTCCGTATTAGGCGCCCAGGCTCCTAATATGGACCATTTGTGATTTTTTTCTGTATTTAATTTTTGCTGAATGTCTATCAAAGCTATTTCACTCTAATTAGGCCTAACGGTTAACCTAAGAGAGCAGGACTATCAAACACAAAATGAAACTTCTTCGCAAGAAAACAAGCTAGTTATTAGCATTCTTTCTTTCTTTCTTTATTTGGTGTTTAAAGGCAGAGTAAGCCTCCCGTAAACCATCACAGATACGGTCAGGCTTTTACACACAGTACAAACACCATTTCATTTAAACACTCACCAATTGAGAACATCCTAGGTGCCCTCCGTAAAGAGCGAACAATTTTCAAAGAATTTATTTTTGCGTGGTTTATCTTACCCCTGAGCCATCGTGAACCCGTGTGATCCAGTTTTCCCTTTTCACAATGCAGTCGTCATAGTTAGTCATTTGAATGCGACTCGACGTGAGCTTATCTACAATAGCACGGTTTTTTTATGCACGAAACAACGGCTGTGGTTCACAAGAACTCTCGCGATGGCTTTTGACTGTTGAGAGGAACGGCGATTTGCACTGATAAACCGGCCGTCGTCTGCTACGACCCTTGCGTGACCCTGCTTCCGGGCTTTTCTTTTTTTAAACTTTCACAACTTCGAATTGTTCTGATCTTGTCTTGATGAAAAACGAATTCTTTTATGATTAAAGAATGTTTGTGTAACAAGCTGTCAATTTATTATTTAGATTTTAAAAGTTAGGTCTAGCGCAAAAACGAGGCGCCGTTGTTGTTAACGGAACAAGTCTACGAAAATAAATTCTTTGAAAATGTCTCACGCTCGACAGAAAGCAGCCAGGATGTTCCCGTTCGGTGAGCGTTCAAATGGAAGTATGCTTGTACTGTATTTCGACGCTCGGGGAGCTCTGTGATGGTTTACGGGAGGCTTACTGTGCCTTTAACGTCGTTTTCAACCACGAAGGTTATATCGCGACGGGTTATTAGCATGAAACAAGTCGCGTAAGGCGAAATTACTACATTTAGTCAAGCTGTGGAACTCACAGAATGAAACTGAACGCACTGCATTTTTTCACAATGACCGTAGTCCGCCGCTTGTGCATAACGGAGTGAAACTGACGAGCCTGTTCAGCGCGGTAGTATAGTGGTTTCGCTGTGCTGTAGAGCACGCTTTTCTGTACCTCTCTTCGTTTTAACTTTCTGAGCGTGTTTTTAATCCAAACATATCATATCTATATGTTTTTGGAATCAGGAACAGACAAGGAATAAGATGAAATTGTTTTTAAATCGATTTCGGAAATTTAATTTTGATCATAATTTTTATATTTTTAATTTTCAGAGCTTGTTTTTAATCCAAATATAACATATTTATATGTTTTTGGAATCAGGAAATGATGTAGAATAAGATGAACGTAAATTTGGATCGTTTTATATAAAAAAAAATGTATTACAATTTTCAGATTTTTAATGACAAAAGTCATTAATTAATTTTTAAGCCACCAAGCTGAAATGCAATACCGAAGTCCGGCCTTCGTCGAAGATTGCTGTACAAAAATGTCAATCAATTTGATTGAAAAATGAGGGTGTGACAGTGCCGCCTCAACTTTTACAAAAAGCCGGATATGACGTCATCAAACGTATTTATCGAAAAAAAAGAAAAAAACATCCGGGGATATCATTCCCAGGAACTCTCATGTCAAATTTCATAAAGATCGGTCCAGTAGTTTGGTCTGAATTGCTCTACACACACACACACACACACACACACACACGCACAGACACACACCACGACCCTCGTCTCGATTCCCCCTCTATGTTAAAACATTTAGTCAAAACTTGACTAAATGTAAAAAGTGGTCCATATTAGGAGCCCTTCCCCTATATACCCGAGACTGAAATGTTTCATGGTCAAATTAAAGAAGTACACTTATTTAAGGGAGAAAGGTATGGCAGTTTCGTGCAAGCGAAGGAAATTGGTGGTGAAATTTAATAGATTTCACACCAAATTCGATTTCTTCGCCCTAGAATGAGAAAGGAAGGATTTTAGGATGAAGCAAAGTTCCAAGTTTAAATACAAAATGTTGGTTGGACGAATTTGATATTATCAGTATGAATGTAAAGTACCTAAGCTCGATCATCCGTACTATGGAAGGGAGGGGGGATTTTCAGTGTGGAGTTTATACAAGATCAACGAGGCGGCAGTGGAATTCTGAACGCAGGGGAAATCTGAACGCACTACATCTGTACATCGGTACTGCAGAAAAAGGTAGGGCCAAGGGCCTATATTTGGAATGTTTCTATGTTTAGCCAATCCCTTCATGTATTTACGCTCTTCTAATAAAAAAAATCGTTCTTGTTTTCATACTGATCTTAATTGTGGGGAAGGAACTTGGTATGTCGACACAATTTTAGTCACTTGTGATTATTTAACAGAGATGATCTGTCGGAATTCTTCAAACATCCTGTAACTGCCAATAACAATGTGTCAGGCTCTTTGAGGTATCTGATCCACTTCAGTTTGAACCAGTTACCCGGTTTCCTTGCCGGCAAATCGTTATCAGTTTGTGTGTTTCCAAATTTTGATTTTTCAAACTCCTTGAAGTCCAAAAAGATGTCATGTGTCAGAGAAAATACATCATATGACGATGATTTTCTAGCCATCTGTACAACCGGGTGCCACTGGGAAGGCAGAAAAATGGTTGTTGATTGTTTTGCTCTTTCGATCGTGGAGTGAATTGAGTCGCATTCCATTTGTGAGTGGCCCCGCCTTCAAGGAAAATCTGGTCAATTAATTCTTCTGATGGAAACGACTGCATACTTCAATGCGCTGCAACATTTTTGTTCCTATTCTGTCGTGAACATGTATCCGAGTAGAGAGGGTGACGCGTGTGACGCGGCTGGCGGCAGCGTTCGAAAGATGCTGGAAGAGACACGTTCCGATCTCTGATGATCCTTTGTTGCCTTCTGTCTTGTCGAACATGTAACATAAGACCCCTCCTTGTCTCCCAAGCAAAAAAATGACAGATCGTGAACTGCCAGCTTTCTCGTGTAATCGTTGTATTGGGGCTTGTACGTTGCAAGTCAACACCAAAAATCAATGAAATCTTGTGACAAACATAATACTTTGGGATTTTGTTCTTTATGATGTTTTTCATGATTTCTGATACAAAGCCACTTCGTCTGTGTGCTTTTTGTTTTACCGTAAATAAACAGCAGCCTCTACAGCAGACGAATTTCAAGACTGAAGCGCTCAGCAGTAAATATTTATAACTCAAAGAAATGTGAAATTAAATTTATAACCATGCATTAACAGTTGTCTACTGATATCATATGCATGAAATAAATACTGTTATTAATAATGTTGTATTATGTTATTTAATGTTACCGTTTTTAGAAAATCGTACATCCCGCAGCATGAAATGTCAACAAGGTGTCGTCCGTAGCAATGATTGAGAGAAAACAACGTCTGTGAAGGTAAGTTATCAAAATTACACTTTCACTCACCCATTTTATGTCATGTTAATTTGATATTGTCTTCTGGGGTCATATATTTATAGGGTGAAGCGCGGAAATGCTGCACGCTTTGAGCTTTTGCTTATTGCAGTAACTCGATTTTGTTAGATCTATCTGTCGTGCGAAAGAAAAACGTACATGCACCTACTGGTAGGATGTCCGCTGGCCTTGTTTATTTATGTGTGTGTGCGTGTGTGTGTGTGTGTGTGTGTGTGTGTGTGTGTGTGAGGCAACGGAATTGAAAAAAAGTAAAACAAGGTTGAAAATGTGTAAGTTAGAGCAAAGTCGAAGCGCCTACCCTTACTAGGGGTCTCGGGGGAATGCCCCCCCCCCCCCCCCCCCCCCGTAATTTGTTTTTCTCTCCAAAGAACCCAAATGGTTCAAGTTTACCATCAAATTAAGTTTTTAGAACCATTTTTGCCTCTCCGATTTAGTTTTTCGGCGGACATTTGCTTTTTCGGCCGAACAAACAAAATATTTGGCGTAAGTTTGCCTTTCGGCGGACAATTCCAATGCCTGGTGTGTGTTTGTGTGTGTGTGTGTGTGTGTGTGTGTGTGTGTGTGTGTGTGTGTGTGTGTGTGTGTGTGTGTGTGTGTGTGTGTGTGTATGAGTGTGTGTGTGTGTGCGCGCGCGCGTGTGCGTGTGTAGGGTGTCTTAATTATGAACCATGCACATTGTACGCACGCGTGCATGCTTTATTTTGCAGTCTTATTGCCATGTTAGTTTGGTAAGGTTCTATTTATTTTTTTTTTTAATGTTTCTTGAATTGGAATTGTCGAACGCGTGGAGCTGTTATTGGCACTATAGAAAAGTGATTTATCATTCTAGTATTATAAACAAAAAAATGCATGCAATATTCTTTCATTTCAATCATTTGTGTGAAGGATACCCCAGTTTTAGCTGACTACCTGAGATAGTAAATTATATACAAATACATTTAAATAAAATTCTCTTTTTATCTTTTGTGTGAAAGGTGCTTTCTACACCATGGAAGTGGAGGAGGACAGACACCAAAGACAGCCTACTGCTTCTTCTCCCAGTTGTCTAACCGATTGGAGCTTGTGTGCTCTCTGCCAGCAGCAGACCAAGGAGAAGCTACAATGTCCAGCAAAAGCAAAACAAAAGGGACAAGGTTCATCATATAATAGCTTGGCTGAACATTTGACTAGGTTTCATGAGCTTTATTATTTACAGAGGGATTTCCTAACCAGATTCAGCAAAGGAGATAACATTGAAGAAATAATCAAGAAAAGAAAAGCATGAAGGAAAGCATGCTTCCACGTTTCTTGTTAGTTAGTTAGTTAGTTAGCTGTTGCTTTTCGGGTCCAGCGGACCATAATAGGCCAAATCAGGACCCCACAAGTTAATCATTACACATTTTTAGATTAAAACAATTCTAATACATAAAATCAGTAACGTCACCCGAAGGCAACAAAAAAGTCAAAGCAAAACCCTATATGTCAAATAAATTAGGTAGTTTTAAAATTCAAATCTTAAAATAAAGACCAGACTCCTTTAAAAACCCAAAAAGAGCTGTAGAGCTGACCTCTGTAAAAATACTTTTCAAGTTCGAGGTGCCAAAATACTTTTCTCGTTGATCATACAGATCAGCACACTCGGTGATAAAAATGACTCACAGTAAAACCAGTATCACATGCGTAGCACCATGGTGCCTCTTCTCTTTTAAGCAGATGAACATGTGTGAGATAAGTGTGACCAGTATGTAACCTGGCCAAAACACTTTCTTCTTTTCTATTTGAAGCCACTAAAGGAAGTGGCTTTGACAGGTCAGGAAGCGTTTTATACAATTTGTTTTCCGTGCAGGTAGACCAACGGTCTTGCCAGAGTTTCAAGCTGTAACAAAGGGTCTTCCGACGTAAGTCAGTAAAAGGAACAGACTGCTCAGGGGGACGAGGAACCGCCATGATCTCTAGAGCATCCTTTGCTGCCTTGTCAGCAACCTTGTTGCCGTGTATGCCCATATGACTGGGCGCCCACATAAAATTGATAATCTTTCCTTCAGAAATAAGTTTAGTGTGAAGGTCGTGAAGGTCGACTAAACACGTTTCTTGTCGGCTGAGATACAACATGTATCAAAACTGAAAAGAACAGCTACGGCAGCCACAGTCTCAGCTAGTGCAAGTGACGAAGGTGAACAAGTACGGAAGCTGTTGAGGAAAGATTTGGACACAAATACAAACAGTAATCATGTATGTTTCATTTGTGACAAGGAAGGGGAAAGACAGGAGCTTCGTAACGCTTCCACATTTCAACTGGACGAGAAAGTGCGAAAATGTGCTCTGCTTCTACAGGACAAAAGACTGTTGACGAAACTCAGCGCAGGTGACATAATAGCACAGGAACTGAAATACCATCACACTTGCTTGACGCTTTTATATGGGAAAGCAGAGCCGAAGTTAAAATCTGACGAGTTTGAGTCACATAAGCCGGATCCAAGGACTACTACTAAGTAGTAGTGGTCCTTGGCCGGATCACATTTACGATGGCCTTGTATTTGTAGAGCTTACTGAATACATGCAGGAAGAGCGAGATACATAATCAGGCGGCCGGCAGGTTGTCTTCAGACGTGCAGATCTCGCAAAAATGTATCAAACGCGTCTTGAGGAGTATGGCCTTCAACTTAGCCAAGTGCACTGTGAACTCGATCTTTTATCTTCATTGAAAAGTCATGATGAGTGACAATAGTGAATAAACTTCTGCTGGCCATGAGCATCTAAAATATGTATTACCTATGACGCTTAATTGTGACCACCACCATGACTGGGTTCCTTCTGTGAAAATAAAGAGGGACCCAAAACAACGAACTTTTGATGTACTAACAATATTTCTACCACTAACACGCCAAATTATTTACAAAAGATACATTTGTGATATAAACGCACGTCCTGACTATACTGTAGATTGGCTAGATGAAACCAATTATCCATTGAGGAGAATCCGTGTTGTGGATGCAGATAATCTTACTAGCATACATACTAACCTGCCTTCTCCAGATCTTTACAGAACAAAAATTCAAATAAACTGTGGGAATTTGATTTGATTTGATTTGATAGTTGTTGCTTTTTGGGTCCAGCGGACCATATAGGCCAAATCAGGACCCCACAAGTTTAACATTACACAAATTTAAATTAAACCAATTTCAAAAAACAAAGTCAGAAACGTTACCCGAAGGGAACACAAAAGTTAAGTCGAAACCCTACGTGTCAAGGATCTTTAAAATTCAAATCTTAAAATAAAGGCCAAACTCCCTTAAAAATCAACTGTGGGAATGTTTAAACTCATTACAATCACAATTTTCTACACTACAGGTACAGTTCTGGTACAAGGAAACACTAAATGCCTCAAGTGGAGAGTAAGAATTTGAAACTTTGGTTGAATGTGTCAGAGCAGTTAATGCCTGTTCAAAAAGGGATAATGAGTCAACTGTAGATGCTACAGTGAATGACAATCTATCCAAATTAAAACTGCCATCCATTTCACTGTCTAAGAAGGGGAAGATGTCGGTGGATGACACACCCTTACCACAACCTGCATCTCCAGTTGGTGAGGAAAAAACTGCTGACAAACGCAATGATAGTCAGAAGTCATCATAATGGGGGCGGGGATATAGCTCAGTTGATAGCGCGCTGGATTTGTATTCAGTTGGCCGCTGTCAGCGCGAGTTCGATCCCAGGTTCGGCGGAAATTTATTTCACAGAGTCAACTTTGTGTGCAGACTCTCTTCGGTGTCCGAACCACCCCCCGTGTATACTACATTGGGTGTGCACGTTAAAGATCCCACGATTGACAAAAGGGTCTTTCCTGGCAAAATTGCTTAGGCACAGTTAATAATTGTCTACCATACCCGTGTGACTTGGAATAAGGCCGTGAAAGGTAAACATGCGCCGACATGGCTGCAATCTACTGGCCGTATAAAATTTCATCTCACACGGCATCACTGCAGAGCGCCTAGAACTGTACCCACGGAATATGCGCGATATAAGCCTCATTGATTGATTGATAATGCTCTTCTGATTTGAGGCCAGTACCTGACTCCTCGTGCTCCTCCAACAGAAAGCATTCACACACTGACACCACTTCAAGAGCCTCTCGCCGTCTCCAGACATTCAGTCCAGTGTCTACTTCTTCAGATGCACAGTCACCATCCAGTCCTGAGGCAGATTGTTTGTTTGTTTGTTTATTTGTTGCTTAACGTCCAGCCGACTACGCAGAGCCATATCAGGACGAGGAAGGGGGGGATGAAGGGGGCCACTTGTCAAGCGATTCCTGTTTACAAATGCACTAACCCATTACTTGTGTCCCAGCAGGCTTTAGTAAAACTAAATTAATACCTACTGGAAGATTACCAGTTTCCAGTATGTTAAAATAGGCTTAACCTATCTACTGCTGGACTTACATCAGAACACTAACAGATTAAACTATACATGAATCGCGAGACAAGCGGCAAGAGAAGAGATTTTTGGAAAAAATACAGGTGAATGAGCAAGAAGGCAGAAAAAAGAAAAGAATTCATGAAGAAAAAGAGAGCATGACAGGAAGGGAACCAAAAATCTACCTAACAGCAAACTAGAAAGCTCCTGCGGTTCCAAAAACAGGAGGGGCCTTTAATTTCATAACCGCAGTGCCCCACTGCGGGACTGAGGCAGATGTCTCATCGTTCAGATCATCACTCCAAACTCCGAGACCATTTGAGAATATCAATGATTGTACTACTCATCTGACCGGAAAAACTCGTAAAAATCAAAAGGTGCAAACCCAGTCATACAACAAGGATTCATCAATATTCTATTAATTCCATACGAAAACAGATGAAATCTCTCAGTAAAAAGACTCAAAAACTACAAGAGTTGTACCGAAATGCGCCAAACATGATGCTATCTTTTGTGGAAAGTGCGAAACACCAGATAAAAATTGATCAAAAACATAATGAAAATCTTCAACTCCAAGAAATGACTGGAAGAATGGAATACGTGAGCAAAAAGATTATTGAATTCAAGAAGATGAACATAGACCTAAAATCCCAAGTTTCCTGTCCGTCCAATTGAAGTTATCACGCCCACAGTATCTTCCTCTGCTCCCTCTCACTGGATCTTCAAACACTGACGTGGATAAGGTTTAGAAGTTACGTCGTGAAGACACTATGCAGCATCAGCAACACCAAGTGTCAGTATCCACCTCTAACAAGTATGCAGCACTGACTGACGTTGCCAATTTTTCTTAAACATAAAAAAACCACACACAGCTTCCAAGAACATTACATGTCACACATAATGCAAAATAACAAGTGGTTAATATGTTCATTAATTCATTTAAACTTACTGACAATGTAGTCAAAATGCTGTGAAGTATTTTTCATCTTTTTATTTGTATGAAAAGTTATAATATGTAAAGTTTGCTCTGATAGTTTGTTGATTTTTTTTCTGTTCAAGTTGACCCCGTCTTAGGGCGAGGGCTGGATGTAATAAAGCATACATTCTTGCTTATATATTACCCTCGATAATAACGATGTTGTCTTGTCTTGTCTCTCCCTCTCCCCTTGTTTAATAAAGAAAGTAAGAGAGAACCGGGCGTATTTCAGAGTCGTCGCTTGACTGAATGGTTAATAACGCCTCAGCATTCTTGTTTTCTTTTGTATTAAGTGTTTGCATGTCGATCGTCAGAAATGCTACAACAGTGTTGCTGTCATTCTGACGGTTGGCATTCAAGGCTGTTTCTCACCTTTATTCTTTCATATTACTGCTTGTGCTCAGGTTTCAGTATCCTGCTCCACCAAAAGTTTCTTTCCACAGTGTTGAATGGATGGTTGGTTGTTATTGTTGATCGTCTCTTCAGCATTTTAAAGCTATTCGAGACTGATGCATTTGTGTTTCCTTTTTCAGTTCCCATGGTAACTTCCATGCTTAAAACTATTTACAATCGGGTCTATCACTGTAAATAAAATATAAAAAAATTAAAAAAATAAAAATAAAAAACCGATTCTACAACTTCATCACTTACACATTTTGTACTTCAAATCTTGTTAAAAATCTGGATCTCTTTTAAAAACTTAAAAATCTTGTCCGGGGTTGTTGGTTGGTTGTTATCGTCTCTTCAGCATTTGAATGCTATTGTAGACCGATGCAATTAAGTTTGTTTCCTTTTTCAGTTCACATGGTATCAACGGGATCCGCGACATCCATCAGCAGAAATAATCGACCAGAAGTTTTTTGAAAGCGGTCATTCACAAACGGAATGTGACTCCATGCACTCCACGATCGAAAGAGTCAAGAACCATTTTTGTACCTATCCAGTGGCACACGGTTGTACAGATGGCTAGAATATCATCATCATATAATGTATTTCCTCTCACACGTGACAGCCTTTTAGACTTCAAGGAGTTTGCAAAATCGAAACTCAGGAGCACAAAAACTGATTAGCAAGGAAACCAGGTCAACTGGCTCAAGCTGAAGTGGATCAGATATCTCAAATCATTGCCCGACACCTTGTTCTTCAAATACATGATGTTTAATGAATTCCAACAGATCAAGATCCGGGGATCGAGCACAAATAAAGACAGAAAGAGCAAAATAGAGGGAAAGAAATCCTGCATTTTTGAAGCTGATTTGCTTGCTAGTGTGGATAAATGTATTCCCTTCAAACTGCCTATTAGAGATGTTTTCATTAAGTTCAGAGCTTCCATGTCTGAACTTTAATTACATAAAAAGATAAGTATTCCGTATACCGCTCAGGACCTGGTTTTTTTCCATTCTGCAGAAAGGCACACGAAGATGAGATGTTTTTTTATTTGTTTTTTATTGTGACGCAGTAGATCTTCGTTGTAAATAGTTACCATATACGTTGCTGCCTTGTTTGGTTTCATTACAGATTATTATGCAAAACAAGGAGGGGCTACATAATCTGGGCAGGTGTATTTGTTATACCAACAAACGCCGTGGTTTGCAGCATACTGTGTAATGATACGATTGTTGTGCATCGATGGTTTTTGTTCTCTGTTTATTTTTGAGCAACTTAAAAAAAGTTTTCATTGTTAATCAGTTCTATGCAGGTTATTTACGACTACGTATATTGTTCTTGAAGGTGTGTGTGACGGTGTGTGTGTGTTGTGTGTTGTGTGTTGTGAAGATGTGTGTGTGTGCGTGTGTGTGTGTGTGTGTGTGTGTGTGTGTGTGTGTGTGTGTGTGTGTGTGTGTGTGTGTGTGGTATGTGTGTGTGTCGTGTATGCGTGTGTCGTGTGTGTACAAGAGGGGACATAGAGAGAGAGAGAGAGAGAGAGAGAGAGAGAGAGAGAGAGAGAGAGAGAGAGAGAGAGTGTGTGTTTGTGTCTGTGTCTGTGTGTGTGACAGAAAGAGAGATAAAGGTTTTCTCATGTTACTAACATGTATCGCACCTGAGCAAAACGAAAATGGGTTTGTTAACCGGTATGAACGGCACAACATCAATGCGATGCAGACCTGCGCATCCTCAACTACGTTGCCCGACACCCAGGGTCAGTACACAACAATGATGGCACACTGCGTGAAAGCTCTGTGTTGAGAGCCGAAAACCTTTGCAAGGTACATGAAAACTGACAAAAGCCTGGAAAGAGGAAAAGAACAGGCATTGGAAGAAAAAGTAAAGGAATACCCCTATATCCTCAATGTAAGGTAACTGGTTTGAATTGTTGAGCCCAACGGGAATGTTTTGGGTGCTATTTCACAGGTTTTGAGGCGCTTGTGTCTTTCTCCAGTTGTACTTGAAATATTGAAGGCCGCTAGAATGTGCTACACCCTTGAGAGCGAACAACTTGAAATAGCGGAAAACATCAAAGTGTGGCGTACTTTCGATCTGTCAACCCCCTCGAACTAGACTTGATTTTGTGTTGACACAACGTCCGTTCTGGGCAAACTTCTCGAAATTGGTGGGTGCCAATGCTGCCAAACAATGCATCGAAAAAGAAGCCGGAGAACTGAAATCACAGCTCGATTCTATGAAGGAACATCTGAAGTATGTTGAGAGCTTAATTAGCGACGAAGACAATAATGTTGTCAGCACAGCAGAACTTGATGGAAGCACATATTATGTGGAAACAAGATTTTTTTAAATTTTTTAAATTTATTTTATCGTCTCCCCAGCAGATATTGCTATCCGAGACCGATGCAAACTTGTTTCCTTTCTCAGTTCAAACGGCAAGCTCCATGCGTAAAACTATTTTCAGGCAATGTGTATCTATCACTGTAAAAAGAAGGTTCTGACAAGTTCATAACTTTTAAATTTTTTCTTCAAATCTTATTTAAAAAATAAATAAATTTAACTCCTATAAAAAGTTGTAAAATCTTTCCGGGGGGGGAAGAGAGATCACGCAACTGACGTCAACTCAGTCTCCTATCAAATGTTGCACAGCTCTTTAGAAAGACACTGTCTCAGTTGCTTTCAATGTCAACCATCAATAACATCGCTCATCACGATTAGTCAACGTCAAAGCTAGATTGAGGAGCAGCTTTCAACCAGTACTAACTCCACCTTGCAGTCGTAATGTTGGTTGTGTTGCATAATCGACCTTGCAATATTGGTTGTGTAAATCGTTGCAATTGGCTCGCAAGCGTCTTGCCAGCTAGGTTATTGGAGAGTTTTCTCAGATAAGTTCATTATCTGTATCATAAGTGTTAATGTCTGTCCACGTTAAAGACCCATGTGCGGAAGTACAGTGATTGTAGCATTTTGTTTTGTCGGTAATTAAACGTTCCTTTAGCATACCATTCTTGTTGCTTGATTCTTACTCTTCAGTGCGATGAGACGATAAAACATGGGAATTGTTATGAGGTGTTCGCTGTTGAAGACAAAGAAAACAGGCAGTGGTCCAAGGAAGCAGGTTTAAAGTACAAAACATAACTATAAAAGTGTCAACCAATACCCTTAATATTATAACTAATGCCACGTTTAAAAAAAAATCAGGGTTTAACCACATGTGCATCGCTATTGCAAGGGGGGCAAACCGTTTGCTTTGCCTGCGCTGTCTTTTGTTTGTGTGTTTGCTGTTTGCTTAACGCCCAGCCGACCACGAAGGGCCATATCAGGGCGGTGCTGCTTTGACATTTAACGTGCGCCACACACAAGACAGAAGTCGCAGCACAGGCTTCATGTCTCACCCAGTCACATTATTCTGACACCGGACCAACCAGTCCTAGCACTAACCCCATAATGCCAGACGCCAGGCGGAGCAGCCACTAGATTGCCAATTTTAAAGTCTTAGGTATGACCCGGCCGGGGTTCGAACCCACAACCTCCCTTACCACTAGGCCAACCGTGCCGGTCCTGCGCTGTCTGTTCTCAAATTGTTTTCGGTTGGTTGGTTGGTTGTTGGTTTGTTAGTATAGTCCCTGCACTTGAACTTATATGGCTATCCGGGGACCGATGCAAGTTTGTTTGCTTACGCGATTTAAATATACTGTTTAAAAAAAGATATGTTGCACTTTATCGTGCAGCTTGAACATTACGTTTAGGTCTTTCACGGTAAAATAAAGAAGGTTCTAAAACGATCATGTATTTTTAAGCTAAATCTTAAAAAAAAAAAAAATAAAAATAAAAAAAAATATGCTCTGTAGTGTTTGTCACGAATAAAAAAATAGTTATGGTCTTAAATCCATGAGACTCAGCATAACTGTTTTTAAGTCCTGCATTGATTATACAAATGTTAAGAAAGAAAATAATCGAAAACATAACTAATAATGATACTATTTATCAAAGTTATTGGTTGAACCTGAATATGGTTCGTTATTTTTGTTGATCGTCTCTTCAGCAGTTAATGCTATTTGAGACTGCATGATTTTGTTTGTTTGTTTGTTTGTTTGCTTAACGCCCAGCCGACCACGAAGGGCCATATTAGGGCGGTGCTGCTTTGACATATAACGTGCGCCACACACGAGACAGAAGTCGCAGCACAGGCTTCATGTCTCACCCAGTCACATTATTCTGACACCGGACCAACCAGTCCTAGCACTAACCCCATAATGCCAGACGCCAGGCGGAGCAGCCACTAGATTGCCAATTTTAAAGTCTTAGGTATGACCCGGCCGGGGTTCGAACCCACGACCTCCCGATCACGGGGTGGACGCCTTACCACTAGGCCAACCGTGCCAGTCAGACTGCATGATGATTCAAACATAAATAAATGACCCCAGCTAACCATCTGAAAAACAAGTGATGGATCTCAAAGGAGAAGTGAAGCAGCTGAAGATCGACGTTCTGTCCCACAAGACGAAATGCATCAAGAGATCACGCTTATTTACTTCAAGTTCGAGTTGGACACCGTGTGTTGCAGTACAGCCAAGTGATTCACCTTCTGCAATCAGGACACCACCACCTGGAGAATCATTCCATTCTCCAAAGCATGAGCAACCTCAGTCACCTGATTGATAGGTTATCGTTTTGTATCGTCTCTTCAGCAGATATTGCTATCCGAGCCCGTCTCCAAAGCATGAGCAACCTCAGTCACCTGGGCATCTGGATTGATAGGTTATCGTTTTGTATCGTCTCTTCAGCAGATATTGCTATCCGAGCCCGTCTCCAAAGCATGAGCAACCTGTCTTCAACGGGTTTACTGAGAGTTACTTACACCACTCAGTAGCCCGTTTAGGGGCATGTGGGTTGACATGTTATTGTATGTTATCGTCTCTCCAGCAGATATTGCTATCCTGTCTCCAAAGCATGAGCAACCTGTATAAAACGGGTTTACTGATTTACTTACACCACTCAGTAGCCCGTTTAGGGGCATGTGGGTTGACATGTTATTGTATGTTATCGTCTCTCCAGCAGATATTGCTATCCTGTCTCCAAAGCATGAGCAATCTGTATAAAACGGGTTTACTGATTTACTTACACTACTCAGTAGCCCATTTAGGATGTGGATTGATAGGTTATTGGTTTTTATTATCTCTTCAGCAGATATTGCTATCCGAGACCGTTGCAATTTCGGTTTTTTCTTTCTCAGTTCACATGGCAAGCTCCCTACTTAAAACTATTTACATTCGGTTTTATCACATTATCACAATCGTCGCGATATAACCTTCGTGGTTGAAAACGACGTTAAACACCAAATAAAGAAAGAAAGAAACATTATCACAAAATTCTAAAAAGTTCATAACTTCTGACATTCGTTCCTTCGAAACATTTTGTTGAAAAGCATAATCTCCATTAAATCAACGTCATCAGAGAGAGCCACAGTCAGAACTGAAAACCCCTGTTTTTCACTTGGAGTATTTTCAAACAAACTTGGTGTATTTTTAGATCAATTGTGTACTCCACACAGCATTTGAACAAGAGATTGGTTCTCACTCTCAGCACTGACCCAGTGTAGTGTAACCACAGAGATATAGACTGGTCGTAATTCACCAATGAGCAAAAAAACCATCGTGCAGCCTTCCTCAGCAGTCTCTTAGAGCATTGTGGTCTATCCAAGCGATACAGTGACAAACCCCAGCATCGGAACCAGCACCATTACAAAGCTGGCAAGAAAGTTGGTTGGTTCGTTGGTTGTTGACATTTCTTGTCTCCAGAACCCAGGGGGTCAACTGAGACAGATTCCGCATTGATCTAATTCTCTGTTTTGCTATCTGATCTACCAACTCATTAAAAACAATTCACATGTAAGATGTATCACAGTAAAACATATTTTTGTTTTTTCCACAACTAAAAGCGCAGGAATGTCGTTAGGCGTCGGACATCGGACATATAACGATGAAAATCCCCAAATGTCCGATTCAATCAATCAATCAATCAATCAATGAGGCTTATATCGCGCATATTCCGTGGGTACAGTTCTAGGCGCTCTGCAGTGATGCCGTGTGAGATGAAATTTTATACGGCCAGTAATTGCAGCCATTTCGGCGCATATTTACCTTTCACGGCCTATTATTCCAAGTCACACGGGTATAGGTAGACAATTATTAACTGTGCCTAAGCAATTTTGCCAGGAAAGACCCTTTTGTCAATCGTGGGATCTTTAACGTGCACACCCAATGTTGTGTACACGGGGGGAGAGTTCGGACACCGAAGAGAGTCTGCACACAAAGTTGACTCTGAAATAAATTCCCGCCGAACCTGGGATCGAACTCACGCTGACAGCGGCCAACTGAATACAAATCCAGCGCGCTACCAACTGAGCTATATCCCCGCCCCACACTGCCGCATGTCGGTCAGATGTCCTATCGTTTTAGCCTGAGCGTGGTCATTGTCCGATATGTACTCCATTCCTTCGCGGACAGCGCGATATTCGTTAATTTTCATTTCAAGATACAAATCTTCTAAAAGACCGAACGCTCTTGTGTTCAGCTGACACTGAAGTTGCCAGTGCCGCGTGCGGATCTTTTCTTTTGTCGGGAATTCCCGAACCGTTTGCGGTATGCGCCGTTTGGGTATAACCGTCTCGGTGCAGCGCACTGATCTAAAAATAGTGGATTATTTTTAGATCAGTGCATGCTACAGGAGTACGGGAGACAACTCCAACTGACTAAATTTGTCGTCTGCTTTTGTTTTCGATACGAGACGAAGCACTGAATTATGCCGCTGAAAAAAAAACTAAAGCCTGCAAAAGATCAGCATTAGATCAAACTGATCATTTTGTTTTTCAACTTTTATCCAAATCATGCAGTTTGTAATCAAAGTAAGAGCTCTGAAGTTGTTCATGTTGGTTTCTTTTTTGTGGTTTCTTTGAAACTAAACAAATACAACATTATACGCACACTGTGTTGATGTATTTACTATATTATGTGTGTGTTATACAGCGCGCGCGCCGCGTGTGTGTGGGCGTGTGTGTGTGGGCGCATGACTTTGGAACAATTCCATGGAATGTGTTATAAGCTGTTTGGCGCAAATTCATAATGTCCTATTACACTTTCTGAAAGCGGTCAAATGTCCTATTGATGCTGAAGAACTCAGGACATTTGTCCTATAGGTATGAATTTGTAGCAACATCCCCGAAAGCGATTGTAAATGTCTCGCCGTCTCTGGAAAAAATAATCAGAAAGGGTAAAATATGTTTTGCACATGTATGGTTTACATGTGAAAATAGTGTGTGAGAACGTTTCACTGAGGATTTACTTTTGCAAAGTCAGTGAGTGGCTAAAGCTGGGTAAAGGGGTTTACCTTTTGCACAAAGCGACGAAAGATCATGTTCTTGAATTGAAGTTACCCGATTGCGTACATGTTACAGCGAATCTAAATAAAATTGAACGAATCAGTAGGCAAAGCAAATCGACCTGTGATCTGAAACAGTCTTTAGTCCGCAAGCATTCATGGCTCTCCGTGTGTACTCGCTGATTGGGAGGGTAGGTTGTTTTCTCCTCTCAAACGGAGCCGTTTACGGGGAGATCTACATGTGTTTTTCTGTTCCTATCACCATAGACCTATATTAGGTCCCTGCTATCACTGAATGTGAAATGCGAACATTTTTGTCGTGCACTCTTTCCAAATCAAAAAGGTTTGCTTGGCTAATCGATTTTCTCTTTTGGATTTCTGACCATCCGGCGACCAAATTATCCGTGCACCAACACTTTTATGTCTCAACTCTCGATGTTGATTGATTGATATCTGTTGCTTTTTGGGTCCAGCGGACCATATAGGCCAAATCAGGACCCCACAAGTTTAACATTACACAAATTTAAATTAAACCAATTTCAAACAACAAAGTCAGCAAATGTAACACAGTAAAACTATGTATCACAGTAAAACTATTATCACAGGCGTGGCACCATTGTGCCTCTTCTCTTTTAAGCAGGTGAACATGTGTTATATAAGTGCGACAAGTGTGTAACCTAGCCAAAACACTTAGCCTACTTCTTTTCTACTTCAGTGAAGCCATCAAAACTACACAAGATACGCCCTGAGCATAAAGGTGTCAGCCACTCATCCCCCGGTCACACATGACAAACTCGGAATTCGCCATATTTTGGAGAAAAAAAAGGGTGGAGAATTTTATGGGTTAGAAAAGGTAAGTAAAAGGGCTTTGGGGAGGCAGAAATAGAGAAGAGACAAAAAAAAGATCCTAATTAGGTTCACGGCATCGAGTGATGCGACCTTCTCTCAGAAGTTAGTAGAGAAGGTTCCCCCATCCACCACCCGGGGGACGCGCCTCTACGCCAATTAGGAGGGCCCCAAAGGGTTTAAAATCGTGATCGTGATTGGCGTTTTTTGACCTTTCTGTGACCGTGATTGCCGAAATTTCCATTTCTGTGATCGTGATGGAACTTTGCCCGTGATCCGTGATGACAAAAAAATCAAGTCTCGTGATCGTGATCGTCATTTGTTTTCGTGATCGTGATGGGCATTATTGCAAAGCATTTTATTTTCAACGTACATTTTTCACAGCTGTATCACTCTATGATCCTCTATTCGTCAAGGAGCCAATCCTTATTGAAGGGAAGAAACAACACATTCAGAAATATGATTTTGACAGCGATTGCTTCCCTTTAAGAGAACCAATCACACAAAAAAAGAGATCCAATCAGAAGGCGAATTGCAAAAATCTGCCAAACTTCATCCAATGGAAGGACTTTGTGCTAAAGCCTTTTGAGTGCATTTAGTCAAATTCGAATTCGAAGATCAACAAGAAGAGCAAACGCTCGATCGAGTCACTTTCGCAGTTCTGAATATTATATGAGGCATCAGATGGACAGGAAGAAATTGCTATTCACAACACAATACAGATGTAAATAATTTGATGTAAAGAATAATCCTATAAAGTTTGAATCAAATCCGATGAATAGTTTCAGAGATATGATATTTCAATTTTTTTCCTTCAAGACATACCTGTGACCTTGAAAAAGGTCAAAGGTCACCAAAGCAGACGTCAAAGTGTAGAGGTCACTGGGAGTCACGTTCACATAAAATTTGAGCCCGGTCACTTTTATAGTTTCCGAGAAAAGCCCAACGTTAAGTTGTGTGTTGCCGAACAGAAAAGGCTAGTTATCTCCCTTGTTTTTCTGATAACGTTCGTAAAAGGCTACAGATGTAAATACTTTGATGTAAAGAATAATCCTACAAAGTTTCAATCACATCCGATGAACTTTGTCAAAGATATAAAATGTCTAATTTTTCCTTTGACGCTGACCTGTGACCTTGAAAAAGGTCAAAGGTCAACGAAACCATCGTTAAAGTGTAGAGGTCATTGGAGGTCACGACTAAACAAAATATGAGCCGGATCGCTTTGATAGTTTCCGAGAAAAGTCCAACGTTAAGGTGGTGTCTACGGACGGCCGGCCGGCCGGACGGCCGGCCGGACGGACGGCCGGCCGGACGGCCGGCCGGACAGACTAACACTGACCGATTACATAGAGTCACTTTTTCTCAAGTGACTCAAAAATGGCGTGCAGCGGTACTGTCATCGAACTTCTGTTATATTTTGTGGATTCAAGCCAGACCAAAGCAGGCGGCGAGAATGCCTTCCTTGATGGAAAGGTCAGGCTACGGGTCCGTCTTTCCGAAGACGAAATGTCAAGGTATGTTGATCTATTCAGGGCCGGACTAGGTAAGTACTAGGGGGGTGGGGGGAGGGGGGGGATTACAGATGGGGGTCCAGGGGGCAAAGCCCCCTTGGTGGGGCTTGAAGCTGAACGTTTTTTGATGTTTCTGGAGGGAAAGGAAGCCTCTCCTTGAACGAAAAAGGTAAATTCGACAGCAAGCTGTATAGGCAATGAAGAAGAATTGAGATTGTAAGGACTCATACTTTTCATCACAAAAATCGTTGAAGAAAAATGTCTTTCGAAAGGGGGTGAGAGGTGCGATTTCTCCTCGGATTTCATGATGATCCAGATGCAACCCCCTCCCTCCCCCCCAAAAAAAAGCGTTTGGGAGGTACATGCTTAAGCCAGGGGGGGGGGGGGGGGCGGTTGCGCAACTCCTGTAACCCCACCCCCCCCTAGTCCGGCCCTGTCTATGTTACTCTATGACTGTTCTGAATGTAGGCAAAGATCTTGAAATTTGTTCAAGATCTTTGAGTTTGATTGAGATCATTGACATTGTCGACATTGGTCATTGCCACGTCCGGCTGTCACTCGCTCAGTGTGACCTCGACTAGCTAGACGGTCTGATCGAGTCTGCGTGTAGCCAAAACCGAAACTAGAAATGTGTTTTTCATCCCAGCAACGTGGACATGCTTGGCATAGATTCTAATTGTCGCTTCTTTGCATTAAGCTTGGATTTATTTTAGCGCCTGTAAACTTATCAACAATGGGTTAAATTCAGGAACTATGGCGGGGAGACGTGCCAGTTTGGGTCACTTGATCCTCATGTCAAAGTCGATCAAAGTCATGTTCGTTGGGGATTTTGTTATTATAGACTCTACCACCACACATACATGTGCTTTAATTTCAATCCACCCAATAGTTTTTGAGAAAATGGGTTTAAAAGATTTAGCTCTGGAAATGTGAAATTGTGCAAGTATATATTCATGTGTGTGAGTGAGGGTGTGGGAGTTGAATGTATATGAGTGTATATTTCTTCACCCACCTTCATGATTCCTAGACTGACCTTTAGTCAGGATTATAGACTCTCCCATCACACATACATGTACTTTAATTTCAATCCACCCAATAGTTTTTGAGAAAATGGGTTTAAAAGATTTAGCTCTGGAAATGTGAAATTGTGCAAGTAAATATATTCATGTGTGTGAGTGAGGGTGTGGGAGTTGAATGTGTATGAGTGCAGGAGCGGATTAGGGGGGGGGGGGGGGGGGGTTACAGGGGTTCCGGAACCCCCCCCCCCCGGCTGAAAAAAATTAATACTAACTTTAAAAGAAATAATGAGTGGCTGCTGACACCAGACCAGTTGATCATGTTTAAAATCAAGGATAAGCCATAAATTGTTCATAAAATAGTTAAAACTCTTCAGCTTCTGGGGGGCTCCACCAACGGGGCCTTGCCCATGCACCCCACAAGGTCTACCCCTGGACCCCAGGTTGTAACCCCCCCCCCCCCCCCCTCTGGCTTAACTGCTCCGCCCCTTGAGTGTATATTCCTGCGAGTGTCTGTATGAGAGAGAGAGAGCGAGAGAAAAAACAATGAAAACAACATTCTTGTTACTGATTACAAATCATGATATGTATTTCTATGTGTGAATGAAAGAGAATTAAAAAAAAATAATAAAAAAGTGCAACAGTTGTCACTTTGAGTTGAATAAACAATAGATCCAGAGGAGCGAATAACTGTGTGGTTATGTTTACTTTGACACGTGCTTTCTGTACCTGCAACTTTTTACCGTGACCGTGATTTGCCACTGCATGGTGTTCGTGATCGTGAACACAAAAATCAAGGTAACTGTGATCGTGCAAGCTAAAATTTCCCTTCCCGTGGGACCCTCAATTAGGGGGAGCGAGGACTCTCGATGTTGATGTTTAATAATACCTACAGTCTGGCAGTCACAACGGCACACTTGCCCGTAACGGTGTCAAATTCATCCCGGATTTTCAACAACCATGTTGTAGTAAAGTGCATGCCCACGTGTTTGCTGCATGCAATGAACAAATAAAAGTGTTCCGCTTTATCGTGACGTCAGTAAGGAATCAAAATAGAAACAAGCTCTGAATGTAATTTTCATTCTTTGCAGTACTTAAAACGAAGCCGGTGTCACGGCGTGAGTTTACACTGTCCTGAGTTTACGCAGTGGCCCCAATGCGCGTGCGTCGAAATATGCGTCACTTCCGCCATCGTGAATTTGCCGAACTCGAAGCCGGTTGTTTTCACTTTGAGTAAGGAAGGTGTCAATCACGTTTTTAGTGATCATAATCCGCACGATGGAACAGTTCGCTGATCAGATGCTTTCTTTGAAACATTTTCTCCGAAATCACACGCACCGAGGCAGAAACAAAATACAAACAAAAATACAGAACAGAAGAAAACAGAACAGAACCCCACCCAAAAACACCCACCACACTGGGGCGCATGCGGCGACTCTGGGAACCAAGGATGAGAGAGAGTAAACGTTCATTCAAGTTTATGTTAACACATTTACAATTTGCTATTTCTCTCTTTAGTTTGTCTTTGATTATCACGATAATTCATTTATGTCACTGCAACAAACAACACTTGAGTCAACTCAAACCCAGACGCATCCATTTTGATTTTGGCAACTAGAGGAAGCATTTCTGATTCCGAACATATCCAGCTTTATGTGGGTTTTTTTTTAAACACAAACATGAAAAAGGTGACTAAAACAATCTCTACGAGGGAGCATATAATTATAAATAGTCCAAGGTAACAAACACAAAACCATCGATTCCCACAGTATTCTAAAATTCAAATCTAATCTAAAATTTGTTTAGAAAAAAATCTACACCTTTTCTTCCAACACTCGCAGACCACTGACAAACACAAACCCAACGATTTCCCACTGAATTCTTTGATACAGTGGCGAACGCGATCGGCGAAACAAAGACGGTCACCGTGGCAACCTCAAAAATGCTTTGGTAAATTCATATCATCATAAACTCACGACGCTGTAGGCGTCGTGAATTTGGTCAGGAAGTGACGTATATTTCGACGCATGCGCATTGGGGCCACAGCGTAAACTCAGGACAGTGTAAACTCACGACGTGACACCGGCTGATTTTGACGAGTCAAGCAGTACGGGCCACGAGTGGACACCACCTTTTGATGAAGCAGATGATGTCGACAAAGGAGAGATGCCGTACGTATAAATGACGAAAACTGAGGCTAACAAGTAAAAGGCGTACCCTTACTGCATGTTTCGTAATTGATTGTTGCATTTTTCAAGTTCCTACCTCGCCGCCATTTCGCTCCCCACACTTCCGTCTGCACTGTGCTTGGTGATTGGTTGAAAATCTGAGTATTTTTCATAGATCTCAAATCGAGGCACAAAGTATTTTAAACACTGACGTACACATACATAATTTGCATATTATGACTGACACGAAGCAGGATAATAGCAAAGAAACTACCATGGGAACCTTATGTACAGTGTTTGGTAATAGGTCACCACACACACACGATCTTATGAATGCATACGACAGGCTGAGGAACTACTGCCTTGAAAAAAAACCTCTCGAACAAATTTAAAACTAGCACCCCCATTACACAATAACAACAATACGTTTTCCATATAAGGTACACATAATATTTCACAGAACGTATACATAATCCTTCGGTACAGGTACAAACTTATGGAAAAGCGTAGCCAGCTATAACAAACAAGGGAGGTGGATGGGGCAGAGGCGGTAAGAGCTAGTGAAGAGCGCTGCTGCGACGCGGGCGCAGGTAAAATGCCAAGTGAGCGGTCCACTGCTGGTCAGTCAAACATACCTGACATCAGCTCACAATTTAAGACAAAAATGCACCATAAAAGCATGCAGACCGAGGGGTTGTGACTGGTGGTACCACAGGCACAGTAAAACAAGTGTTTAAATTATATTTATACTAAATAATACCGGATAACATACAGTACTAACATCTTATGTATGAACAAAAAGAAGTCAAAAGTTGAATTTATGACAATAATTATGTGTGTGTCACTGTGACTGTGTGGGTGTGTTTCTTCAGCCAAGTGTAGTTGAATTTTCACCCTGGATGAAAAGATCACTTTATATAAACTGTGTACACAAGTCCTGATAATGTGCTATGGCACATGCACTGTCCAGAAATGATTAATTTCTTGCACGGACAGGCCTCCTGATACCCTCCAAAATTGCCCAAAATCAATTTCGAACAAGGGGAGAAAGCGAGCTGTGGCTCCTGCACCCCACCCATATGATAACGGTTTGTTTTAAAGCGTATAACTGGACATGGCCTACGTGACTGCAGCACACACAAAAAAACTGAGCCGGCGGTAGGAAGACCGTGCAGATATCATCCAACTTTTCGTGCAAAGCGGCAGGGTAAGCGACGGTCGAACTGACCTAATTCACAGGACACAGTCTGCCAACGGGCCTTTCACTGAGTCGGGTTGCACAGTGAGCTTTGCCGTATGTTTTACATCTCACAAAATAGGCATTCCTAAATGTTCCATTTTCGACAGATATCCGCATAGGTCAGTGGTTTTGCGCTGCGCTGCAGTTCCTGAAGTTGCTGGTTCGAGCCCCGCCAATGCTATCATTTTTTTATGAATCATGCGGGCTTTTCCTGTTCAGTTTGTAAAATATGCTTCTTTTTTACATTTAGTCAAGTTTTGACTAAATGTTTTAACGTAGAGGGGGGAATCGAGACTTTCTTTTTTCTTTATTTGGTGTTTAAAGTCGTTTTCAACCACGAAGTTTATATCGCGACGGGGAAAGGGGGAAGATGGGATAGAGCCACTTGTCAATTTTCTTGTTCACAAAAGCACTACTTAAACATTTGCTCCAGGGGCTTGCAACGTAGTACAATATATTACCTTACTGGGAGAATGCAAGTTTCCAGTACAAAAGACTTAACATTTCTTACATACTGCTTGACTAAAATCTTTACAAAAATTGACTATATTCTATACAAGAAACATTTAACAAGGGTAAAAGGAGAAACATAATCCGTTAGTCGCCTCTTACGACATGCTGGGGAGCATTGGGTAAATTCTTCCCCCTAACCCGCGGGGGGTAATGTGTGTGTGCATGTGTGTGTGGGTGTGAGTTAGTGTGTTGTATCCTTCTATGAGTGTGTGTGTGTGTGTGAGCGTGCTTGGTTGCATAAAAGTACTAGTTTAAATTAGATTTTTTTCCTCAGAGATTATTTTTCTTTCATGAAAAACCGATTCAGGTTCCCTCTGAATCTCGTGAATAAGAGGAGAATTCCCCAGCCTGATACAGACACAATAACCAACGCCCATGGTCAAACACACTTTTGCAAACATTTGTAAACCTATTCCTAAACTTACTGATCAATGCTTGGAGGACTTTAAAGGCATAGAAAGCTGATGACTATTCACGCTAATTGCTTTACCCACAGCTGGAGACATGCTAAATTAAGTTCCCTGCAAGATATTGTGGTCTAGGACCCCTTAAATGTTGAGATATTTGAATTTTTATTTTGATCTAGATCGTCCTATTTATAGATTTGCCAACAGAGGTAACGTTGACGCAAGGGAAATAACTCCGCGTCTTTGTTGACATCCTCACTTTTTCAGAGGCTAGAACAAGCTGTAATGCATGTATATGGTCCGCGCATTGCGACATATCGTCATTATATGGCCCTATGATGCATTTGACATCGATTGTGGGCAAACTACACATCGTAAACACGGGAGCGAGTTAGTAAGCCTTCAAGACACAAATATATCATGCATTCACAGACTCACAAACACAGAAGCACTTCACACACGACAACAAGCTTTTCGTTATCAAAAATGAAACTGTTTATTCATACACTCTACGGCTTCAATATCAATCAGTATTATTAGTAACATGCCATGTGAATTTTTTTTCTTTCTGTCCCGGCAGCTCTAAAATATACCATCATAAATAAGATTAATCAGAAAAAGAAAGTTCACAGTTCAAAAACTTCTACCTCTCCTCGTATAGGTAGAGATGTTTAAATAAAGGTCTGGAAGATGAGTTAATTGTTAAAAATATATTGTCTAAGCCACCATTTTATAGAGTTTCTGACGATTTGTACCTTAAAAAGTTCAAGGGACATTCGCTGTACTGTAATTTAAAAAACATCTGCAATGATTTGCTCAAAACGGCTCTGAAATATGCCAAATAATTAAATGAATTTTAATCAGCGTGCGGTTTGCATCGCCCAGCTCTTCTGTTAGGAATCAGGACTTCCGGTCGTCATCATTATATCTATTTAGTTTTCAAAAATACCCATTCGTCAAAGTAGATCAAGACCGTTGGATTAAGAAAGTCAAATGTACAGTCTAGCTTACGCATGCAAATTCCGTGCCATACAGCGCTAAAACGATTCGAACAACAGAAACAGACACTATGTCGGTTGGAGAATATCAAGGTCTGCAATGACTACCAAACACAGCATTCAGATTTGAAAAATAGAACACTCAAACACTAATTCTAAGACCTTCCTGGTGTGTATTGTCCTCTATTCAACTCCCAAAATGAACTCAGATCTGTATCTCTAGAAATAGTGCTTGAAAGACTCAGGGTCAAAAGGTAGGACGAAAATTATGACTCGCTCAAAGAACGTCCCAATGAGAATTACAGTCCGGGATGCCCACTCAAATCACCACTGTTTTCAATTTGTATAACTTAGCGCTCAAACATTTATTTTAAGGTATTCCTGGTGTGTGGTCACATAATTACAACCCCCAACCTGAACTGTATAGCTCTTAGGGTGATTTGAGACAGTTTTCTTGTTAGATATAATTTTTTTAACTAACGTTATAACGTTTATTTTTTTCATCATTAGTGTTAAATTTCAGATGTAATTAAACTTTGAAATCATGTATTATTATTCATAGATAATTTTGTTAAACACTTAAAGGCACAGTAAGCTTCCCGTAAACCATCACAGATACTGTCAGGCTTTTACACACAATACAAACATCCTTTCATTTAAACACTCACCGCTTTTGAACATCCTAGGTGCCCTCCGTAAAGAGCGAGCAATTTTCAAAGAATTTATTTTTGCGTGGTTTATCTTACCCCTGAGCCATCATGAACCCTTGTGATCCAGTTTCCTTTTTTCACAATGTAGTCGTCAGTTTGTAATTTGAATGTGACTTGCTGTAAGCTTATCTGCAATAGCACGTTATTACATGTATGTACCTCTGAATCTAAACGAAACAAACGGCTGTGATTCACAAGAACTCTAGCGATGGCTTTTGACTGTTCAGAGGAACTGGCGATAGGTGTAACCCGTCGTCTGCTACGAGAATCACGACCTTGCGTGACCCTACTTCCGGGCTTTTCTTTTTTCAAACTTTCAAAACTTGGAATTATACTGATCTTGTCTTGATGAAAAAAGAATTCTTTTGTGATTTAAGAATTTTTGTGTAACAAGCTGTCAATTTATTATTTAGATTTTAAAAGTTAGGTCTAGCGCCAAAACGCACCACGGTCCGATTTTGTTATCTGACAATCCGCAAAATTAATTCTTTGAAAATTGCTCGCTCTTTACGTAGGGCGCCTAGGATGTTCCCCTTCGGTGAGCGTTCAAATGGAAGGGTGTTTGTACTGTGTGTAAAAGCCTGATAGTATCTGGGATGGTTTACGGGAGGTGTACTGTGCCTTTAACCTCTTCACTGCCGAGGCGTTACTGTCTGTGCCCGGGAATAAACTGGTAAATTACACTTTAATTTTTCTTCTTTTTTGTTTCTCCTTAGTTTGATGAAGGGTTTCTACTGAACTGCATGGACATTGTTGACAAGTTTACTTTTGATTTTAACAAGAAGAGCAAACGCTCGATCGAGTCACTTTCGCAGTTCTGAATATTATATGAGGCATCAGATGGACAGGAAGAAATTGCTATTCACAACACAATGAGTCACGTTCACATAAAATTTGAGCCCGGTCACTTTTATAGTTTCCGAGAAAAGCCCAACGTTAATTAAGCAGGCATGGGAATTGTCCGCCGAATGGCGGATTTCCGCCGAATTTTTTTTTTGTTCCGCCAAAAATGCAAAAGTGTCCGCCGAAAAAATAAAGGGGGGAGGCACACAAAAAAAGCACCGGTTACTTTGGCCTTTGCGTAAAAGCCCCCGAAAACTTTCCGTATTTTGTTCACGCACTGCTACCGCCCGCCTCAGTTATTGAACTTTTATCTTTGAAAGTAAACCAGATTGCACAGATTGTGTTACACTTACAAGTTACATTTTCCTGTTTGTCTCAACAGATCAATTTTTTTACAAATTTAAACCATATAATAATACATGTATATATTTTTTTTCTTCAAAAAAGCAAAAATTGGTACATTTTTGTACTAAAAACTCTGATTCTAAAAAACAGAATTTAATGGCAAACTTGGAGCTCAGATGACACCAGATTGCACCATCTGGGTTCTTTGGAGAAAAAAATTTCCGGGGGGGCGTGCCCCCGGACCCCCCTAGTAAGGCTAGGCGCTTCGCGCCGTCGACTTGACGCTTCGCGCCTTCAGTTATAAATTTTTCGCCTTTTTTACAATTTTCAATTCCCATGCCTGATTAAGTTGTGTGTTGCCGAACAGAAAAGGCTAGTTATCTCCCTTGTTTTTCTGATAACGTTCGTAAAAGGCTACAGATGTAAATACTTTGATGTAAAGAATAATCCTACAAAGTTTCAATCACATCCGATGAACTTTGTCAAAGATATAAAATGTCTAATTTTTCCTTTGACGCTGACCTGTGACCTTGAAAAAGGTCAAAGGTCAACGAAACCATCGTTAAAGTGTAGAGGTCATTGGAGGTCACGACTAAACAAAATATGAGCCCGATCGCTTTGATAGTTTCCGAGAAAAGTCCAACGTTAAGGTGGTGTCTACGGACGGCCGGCCGGCCGGACAGACTAACACTGACCGATTACATAGAGTCACTTTTTCTCAAGTGACTCAAAAATGATGATTGGTGAAATTAAATAAATCAGAAAATGTTTGTAAAATAAATAAAAAATATTAAAAAAGAGAACAATTTTTAACAGGCCGAGTCACGGAATTGCTTCATTTAGTTCTTACATCTCAAACACAAAAGTTTGTGTGTAAAATGAATGGGTAAACTTCATGCTGATACATGGAAAGTGTTAACTTAACGTCAGGAACTTATTGCAGCCATGATGCAAACCACGTGCAAGCAGAAACATTCACACAAAAATCTACACAAATCCTGCAAATAATGGCTTCCCAGATACCACTTTGCTTCTCAACAAAAGAGAATGGACAAAGGGAGGCTATCAAACAGTTTGCAATGGTCAGAAGAGTAGTATCCCCTCAGGAACACAAAAGAATGTAGGTTTATAGCACAGAAGAGAATTTCTCGGCTTACAGGCGCACAGCACGTACACTCAAGGTCAAGGAATTCTCGGGCTGGGGCAGTGAAGGGGTTAATTATTCTTTGGTTCACGATATATAAATGTTCTTTATCATTGTTATCATCATATAGATCCCTTCTCCTTCAGCCTCTCCATAAACTGTTCATACTGTGCGTTGGACATGTTAAGGGCTCGACCAGACACTGGAACTTCTAAGTCTTGCAGCTGCTGCAGACGCTCTCTCAATGTCTCTGTGCTCAGCCTCAGCGCTCTTGGTGACTCAACAATCACGGATTTTGGGACACCAAACTCTTTCAAAAGAACGTCAAGGTTGGTCTTCAACTTTGGTAAGCGAACCGATAATAAGGCACGGAACTTCTTGCACAATGTTACTAGGTCTACCTCGGAGCAAGAAAGCCTGGAGCAAATGTAGGCCGCCTTGTCTGAACAACCGCTCTGGTCCAGAATAGTTTTGTCTTCCAACAGGCGTTCCTGAAACTTCTTGAACTTGTCATCAGAGGACTTGATAGCGATGAGATACTGCTTGGGAAAGTCCTTGAAATTTATGCCGGATTTCTTGAGGGCTTCGATCCGAGACCTCAGGGTGTCTGTGGGGAAGGCCAACACCCACATTCTCTCTCGGATGGCTTCTGAGGAAATGCCGTAACTCCACAACAGTTCTATCTTGTCCTTCAACGTACTCATCTTCGTATTGTTCAGCCATTTAGATTCGCTGATGATGTCCTCAGCTTCTTTCTCGCTCAACCCCAGCTGGGATGACAAGAGGTCTATGCTGCTTTTGAACTGTTCGTACACCTCAGTGTCCAACATGAGACGCCCATATTTGGCTTGATACTTCTTGTAGGTGGTGTTGATCATTCGCAGAGTCACAGGCTTCACACCTCCCTCCTCCAGCTGTCGGATCCTATTGGCCACTGTTTCGTATTTCCGTCGATAGACATTGGGATAGATCAGCAACTCTCTCATGCTGATGCCGTGCTGAGCGAGAAGCTGTGTCAGGCTGTAGAACTTGTTCTTGCCCATGCTCACAAGCCGGCTGTTGGAGGAGAGAAAGTGCTGCATCTCACCCTCAGAGCTGTGAAACTGGGTGGCAAGAAACTTTGCACGTACTTGGAGTTCCTCATCCGTTGGAACCTGCTTACGGGAATACTGCAACTCTGAGCTGATGCTCACACATGTTTTTGCTGTGGGAATGAAGGCTGCTGCTTGCAATTGCCACGGTCGTATCCAGCCGAATGCGTGATCCACCAGTGGACATGCTAGTTTTCTCAAGGCCATGTTGGTTGCGCATCAACCTGAAAACGAAAGCAAAACAGAATTTAAAATAAAAACGTTTACAGACAAACCCTGAAACCAGAAAAAGAATTATTTGCAGTTGTGTCATATAAAAATAAAGGCAGTCTAAAAAATCAGAAACATTGACAAATGACCTGATGAACTGGAAGAAGGTAAAAATGTTGATATAAATTCATAGTCAAGTACAACAAATAAACCGATGCAAACTGCCCAAGTCCATTCTTCACTCTCTCTGACTATTTTTTTAATTATTTTCTTTTTATGTTTGCACCCATCATTAAAGGCCCAGTCTGCCTCAAATGGTTTTCAGAACGATTTAAATCTTCTCACGAAAAAACCAGTTCTAACCTTATGGAACATTCGTTTGAACGGCTATTTAGCTTGCGTAAACCACACACCAGATTTTGTGGTTTATATAACCCTTGAGACGTCGTGGACCCGTGGCACACACTTTCCTTTTTTTTCACAATTTCGTTGTCAGTTTGTGATTTCAATGCAACTTGCGGTATCTGCAATAGCACGTAATTGTGTACCTCTGAATCTAAAATGCAACAAACAACTGCGATTCACACGAACGTATCCTAAACAGAGGCGGTTAGCTTCAAAGGCGCAAGCGATATGCAGAAACTTCGTCTGCTTGGTAAAACACGATCATTGCGTGACCTGCTTCCGGGCTCCCTTTTTGAAAACTTTCAAAACCTTGAGTTGTACTGATCTGGTCTTGATGAAAAAATAAATCTTTTATGATTTAAGAATGTTTGAGTTACAAGCTGTCAATTATTATTTAGATTTTAAAAGTTAGTTCTAGCGCCAAAACGAGGCGTCCGATTGAGGTCTAACGAATGATGTCTCACAACGTGCGTGGTCGTCCTTGGCGGTCAAGAAAGCCGCCGCGATCATTGCGCAGACGACACTTCAAGACCGCCAATATTTTTTGTGTGCATCACGTGCTCCACATAAATCGGTCGGAAACGAAGCAATTGGGAAACCTGGATTGTGGTACAAGACAATCCGGCTGGCCACGCAAAAATAAATTCTTTGAAAAATGCTCGCTCTTCACCTAGGTAGGATGTTCTCAAGCGGTGAGTGTTTAAACAAAAGGGTGTTTGTACTGTGTGTAAAAGCCTGACAGTGTCTGTGACCAGAAACGGATGGTTTACGGGAGGCTGTGTGTGCCTTTAACCAGAGATCACATCTATCATATTTAATATTATGAAGGCATTATCAGTAGTAGTGGGTGTGGGAATTCCTTTCCTGGTCGAAGAGCACTGATCTATACCAAACACTTGACCAGCACAGGAGAAAGAGAGAGGTAGAGAGAGAAAGAGAATTATGCAGACACTGAGACAGAGACAAACAAAAAAGACAGAGAAAAGAAGAGAGGGACAGACAGACACAAAGGTGTGTGTGTGTGTGTGTGTGTGTGAGAGAGAGAGAGAGAGAGAGAGAGAGAGAGAGAGAGAGAGAGAGAGAGAGAGCGTGGGGGAGAAAGAGACGGACAGACAGAAAGGCAGAGAGGGGGGCGGGGGTTGCGAGAAACAGAGGCATACACGTACTGACACTGACAGTGACACTCGTGTTCACTGCACGTCGCAACGCAAAGGGCAACATGTATACGAAATCAGGCATCAGCAAAAGCGTTACCCCATTCATCAGATGTACGTACCTGCCTGGTAACGAACTTTCCAGTAATCCCGCGATGAATTTTGTTGCAAGAATCGGCTCAACCTTGCGATTCTCAAGAACAGTTGGAGCACGTCCTTACTTTTGCTTTGGAATATCGTTTGAGAAACCTGACCAAATGAGAACACCGCAAAATAAGAGTTTCACCACATAGGAAAATGTATTTTCCATATGTTAATAGACCAACAAACAGGCGCAAATAGTTTGGAAACAAAACTCTTAAATTGTGTTACAATTCACGTTAACAAATAGTGAATCTAAGCAAGATAAAGCTGTATTCTAAGATCTGTGATTTCTGCACTGTAGTGACGTCCCTTCGGTTGAGGGTGGCGCTGGAATAGCTGCGCATGACAAACTCCTCTGTTATGCTTACTTCCGGCATAGACAAGCGAGTGCCGGTGTGGATTTTGCTGTGGTGCTGCAGCTAAAAATAAGATTTTGTACTTTAATAGCCCCCTGTGCAACCATTCAAGATGGCCAGTGTGTCGTACCACATTGCCAACTTGCTGGAAAAAGTAAGCTTTTATGATGACTTTTGTGGCATAGATGGATTGCCATCATGCTGAAACCGTCATGTCATCACGATTGTTTGCTTCATGACAGAAACTGGAAGAAAGGAGTTTTTAACGAAAATATATCCGTGTTGTAGTACTAGTACGACATATTTAAAAACTGCAAGATACATCAACCAAACATTTCACATTCGCATACCTAAAAAAACGTCGGTAATCTTGAACTTTAATGTGTTAAATTCAAAGCTCAGAATTCCGAGGCATCTAAGCCTCCAAATTTGCAGAACCTGCACTTGTAAGTAAAACAAGTCATTTTAGATCCCTCCGAAGTCGCGGAATGAACTGTACCTTTGTGTACGATTGCATTTCGTTTACATGCGTCAAAGACGGAATTATTCGTGAATTGCGACAGGGGACGTAACTCTGTCGTGTAAATCATGTCCCTTGGTTGAAAACTAAGCTTTTTTGCGTCATTTTCGTCGATCAAACAACCAAATTAATTAATTATGCTTAAGTTTGGAGCTCAATCCGTCAATTAATTTTACGAGAAATGTTCTTTGGCTTGTTTACAGGGACTTGTATCAAAAATAAGTAAAGAGTGCCACTGAATTCTGAGCTATGAATTTAACACACTAAAGTTCAAGATTGTCAAAACGTCGCATGTTTTATTTCTGTTCTATGGTAACTGCTGTCTTATTCATGCAGATGTTTATCCATAACTGTGAGCTCACTGAAAGTGAAAGAAATTGTGCCTGTGGACTACTTAAAAGTTGGAAAATACTTTGATGTTAATAGCGCTAATGTTAAAAGCAATAAAACTTCGGCAGTTAACAGTAACAAGAAGAGTTAATCATAAATGTTGTTCGCCATCTTGCTTGTGTCAGGGTCACTGATGACCAACATTTGTGGAATAACATAACTGTTACATATCATCAAAGTCAAACTGTCAATGACATTCATTAGTAGTAATGTCATGCTTATTTACTCCACTGTTTTACCCCCATTACCTTTTCACATGAAGAAATGCTGCACACTGTCTAGTAGAGGTGTATCTCTATGGCAGACTACAAGAGAGAGCAAAATTATAGGGTGGTGGCTGCGGCTACAGTTAGCATACACATGAGATATATATATAGAGCTTACAACACGAGTGGTTTCACTGCATGTACAAATCACGAGTTGTAACCTGTATATCCCATGAAGATCTAAAAGACAAAGTGTGACGGAAACATCAAGCCTTAGTTGTTTGTTCAGATGAGGCACCTCTGCACATACCTTATTCTAAAGGCACGTCTGTTGCATGATCTATGTCAAGTCGGTGCATAATGGTGGCTTGGTTGTCCCCGTCAGTTGAAAGCCTCTTGTGCGGATTTGACTGAATACCTAGTGGTTACACACGCATCTCCTGAGATCTTGGACACCTTCATCGTCTATAGGGCCTACTGCGCCGCAGAAGAGCTAGAAATACTCGCAAAATGCATTAAACAGCTTGTCCAGAGAACAATCGTAGTCGATGATGTACCGATAAGGGCGTGTGTACCGAGCATAACTCATAACTCATAACATTTTATTGATCCAACAAAGGAAATTAATTTAGTCATCAGCACATATAGGTCATTAATTAATAACTATAAAAGAATAAAAGAAGAAAATTCATAAAACCCATGATATAAAAATACCCTTTTTTCTTGCACACCTGACACACCAATACACATGCATACATGCCTACATACATACCTACATACATACCTACATACATACATACATACATACATACATACATACATACATACATTCCATGTTAAAGTGTAGTTAAGAACATCACAGTAATTATATCATTGTTTGGATGAACAGATAAGTTTTTATGTAAATGATGATAACAACAATCCATAATTAACGCTATTGCACTACCAAGGAAGAGACCAACCAAACACATAAAAACCAATAACAGTAATCATCACGCTTGTAACTTCACAAGAGCATAGCCTGAACATAGCAGTGCTGGTTGGACGGACTGGGTTTTTAACGATTGCTAGTTTGACTTCTGTTTTAGTTGAGAGAGCCGGCACCAACGAGCTCAAACACATACGGCTTGTCATGTTGATCACAAGAGAATGACAAAATCATTGTCGTGCAGGTCTCCATGTTAACCACACTTATATATATATGCATGCCATTGGTGCTGTAGTTTTTTTACTTTTCTGTCTCACTCTTAGTACACAGTTGACATGGTAATTGGTATGCTTTGTCTATTTTCAGATGACCTCCAGTGATAAGGATTTTCGCTTCATGGCTACTAACGATCTGATGGCCGAACTGCAGAAAGATTCCATCAAGCTGGATGATGACAGTGAGAGAAAGGTGAAATTTCGATTTACTGTAGCACCGTAAAGTGTTGTTCTGGATCTTCTGTCATTTATGGATACTTTTTTGTGTTCTGACCTAAGGTCGGTGGAATATCATAGTTTTATCACAAAAAAATTTTGCGGCCTGGATATTTTGATCAATATATGATTTGAATCCAGGTCCTATTGTCTTCTATTTCTGGGAACAACACTGCATAAAGTTACAATCCAGCTTTTTGAAAGTTCATTGATTTCTTTTCTTGATGCTGCTGTTTGTTTTGTGACCAGCTATGGCCCACCACTGCTTTTTGCTTTCAAGTCAATCAGAAGCCTGTTATCTGACAACTAAAAGCCAGTTTCATCCTGAAAGCCAGTTTCCTCATTAACATTATCATCCGCTGTATCCTTTTTGAACATTAACAGTTAAGGCTCTTCAGCTGGTAGAAGCTACAAAGATATTTTCGTCAGGACAATTAATGGTTTGATTGAAATCATGAAATGTTGTGATAGTTAAAAACGTTTTCTTCCAGACATGTTTTTCCACACAGAGAACAAAGACCTTTTTGTTTGAAAGATGATCCGCCTTTTGATTGCACTGAGGGACAGTTAATGACTGAACAGCGCACTGAGAGACATACATTTGTGTGAATTTACCCAATATGAACGCCTGCCATTAAGGAAGCAAACTGTTGTCAACGAGCCAAGGTCAATCAAGCTTCAGGCTCAATGCAGATCTATGAAGACATCTGTATGATGTATTCTGGTGACTTGTGACGGTGTCTCCTTGAGATCATTTATCATTGACTTCATTTGTCCTTGGTGCAGGTGGTGAAGATGCTGCTAAAACTGCTGGAAGACAAGAATGGAGAGGTGCAGAACCTGGCTGTCAAATGGTAAGTCTTTCCTGCCTTGTTTCAATGACTGACTGGCCTAGTGGGTAAGACGCCGGCCTCCCAGGTGGAAGGTCACGGGTTCGAATCCCAGCTGCGCCTGGTGGGTTAAGTGTGGAGATTTTACTGATCTCCCAGGTCAACTTATTTGCAGACCTGCGTTAGCACCTTTTCCCTCTTCGTGTGTACACCTAAGCACAAGACCAATGCGCACGGAAAAGCTCTTATAATCCGTGTCAGAGTTCGGTGGGTCATAGAAACAGAAAAATGCCGAGATTGCATCTCCCTGATATTGGCATGTGGCTGTCCTAATGGCGGGGGAAAAAAACATCATACCTGTAACAACTGTGGGAGTTTTAGCCCATGAACGAAGAAGAATTTGAATGACTTCTCCCTGAATAATTCTGTGCATGGCGATCTTTACCGCAGGAAGCCAGAAATCAAGTTTTTAGCATTGAAATGGAAGCATGTGGTGTGTGTGTGTGTGTGTGTTATTTTTCAATCTGTTGTAGTTGTCTGAGGCACACATGAGTAGACTTCGACTGAAATCCCACTTTTTTCTCTCTTTTTATTTAGCTTGGAAGTAGAAGGGACAATCTCACTTCAGGGCAGTTGTGTTCCATCCTCAGAGTTTATGTATCATATTATTTTGGAACCATAATTGAACTTCAGGTTTTCCTTGAATATTCTTGTTCCCATGTCTGTAAGTTCAACAAATGCTATGCTGCTGCTTGAGTTGTTCGGGCATTGATTCTGTTAAAGTGTTGACATTGTATGTTCATTTAGTAATAGAGTTTCACCAGTTTGGAATTAACTTTTTAACAACACTCAATTGGTTACCACTTCAAGAACCTACTAGACATGGAGCGCACGATGAAGAAAAGCCTGTATGAGTAGGATGGGTGACACTTGCCACACAAGTTCAAAATTATGCATGCATACATATTAGGCCTAAAAAAAAATAGGTGTGGTTATGGTAACCCGACCTACCCTATTTTTAGGGGCCGACCCTATAACTTTTTATTACATTTGTCAAAAAAACAACCCACAAAAACCAAGAAAACGAGTGCAGAAAACGCAATGAAAGCGAAAGCGCCCGAGTCGCAGACTTATTTCCCTGTCAAGTAGGTTTAATTTGTACACATTAGAGAAAAAAGTTTAAAAAAAAAAAAAGTGATTGCCTGCCTTCCTACCCTATTTTTTGAATCACATGCGAAGCAAAAGTGAGTCTATGTACGGCCGGCCGGAAAACTTTAACGTTGGATATTTCTTGGACACTATTCAGTCTATCAGTACCAAATTTGGCAAGATGGTGTATGATGACAAGGCCCCAAAAAACATACATAGCATCTTGACCTTGCTTCAAGGTCAAGGTCGCAGGGGCCATAAATGTTGTCTAAAAAACAGCTATTTTTCCCATTTTCTCTGAAGTTTTTGAGATTCAATACCTCACCTATATATAATATATAGGGCAAAGTAAGCCCCATCTTTTGATACCAGTTTGGTTTACCTTGCTTCAAGGTCAAGGTCACAGGAGCTCTTCAAAGTTGGATTGTATACATATTTTGAAGTGACCTTGACCCTGAACTATGGAAGATAACTGTTTCAAACTTAAAAATTATGTGGGGCACATGTTATGCTTTCATCATGAGACACATTTGGTCACATATGATCAAGGTCAAGGTCACTTTGACCCTTATGAAATGTGACCAAAATAAGGTAGTGAACCACTAAAAGTGACCATATCTCATGGTAGAAAGAGCCAATAAGCACCATTGTACTTCCTATGTCTTGAATTAACAGCTTTGTGTTGCATGACCTTGGATGACCTTGACCTTGGGTCAAGGTCACATGTATTTTGGTAGAAAAAATGTGTAAAGCAGTTCTTAGTGTATGATGTCATTGCTAGGTTTAGTTCAAGGTCAAGCATGTGAGTCGTATGGGCTTTGCCCTTCTTGTTTGGGCTATGTTACCGTAACCACACCTATTTTTTTTTTTTGGCCTTAAGACCCGAATCCGATAGACGATTTTCGGACACAACTCTGTCGGGTTTGTATGGGTTGTGAACGAGTGAATACCCTTGCTTTTTCTCTGACCAATAAAATCACATGTGGTCCTGTCCACATGTTTCCGACACACCCATCGCTAGTGATTGGCCCATCCAATGTTTGTTCGCGTAAAAGCAAGGGTATTCACTCTTTCACAACTCATACAAACTCGAAAGACTTATTTTGGGAATTCGTGTGATGGGAATGTAACAAGGGGATGTAAAAAGGAGGTGAAACCGGCTCATTGTCCCTCACGTCTATACCTATAGCTGTGTGTGTTACCTATAGCTGTGTGTGTTACCTGTAGTAGTGTGTGTTACTTGTAGCTGTGCGTGTTACCTATAGCTGTGTGTGTTACTGTTGCAGCCTGGGACCCCTGGTGAACAAGGTGAAGGAGTTTCAGGTGGAGGTGATTGTGGACACGCTGTGCTGTAACATGGTGTCTGACAAGGAGCAGCTCAGAGACATCTCTAGCATTGGTATGGAGTGTTTGTGTGTGTTTTCGCACAAGTATATGCATCAGTTCTGTGGAATCCTCCTTTTAAAATTGGATCTTTAAATAAAAGGGAGCCGTCTAAAAATGGATGCAAATTTACAGACGCCTTGTAGTTGTAGACGCTATTCCCGACTTATATTTGTCAGATAAGTGCTCTTCAGCAACTCTTTGTGATGCATGTACTTGTCTGTGTTGCATTGGTTGGTTGAGAGAGAGAGAAAGCTCATTCAACTTGGGATTTCTCTTACGCAAAGCGTGAACCAGCAATCTCAAAGACTGGTCACATTTGCCACCCACACCACCCTCCACCCTCCACCCTCAAACTAAAGAGTGTATAAACCACAGGGTTGGGTGAGACAATTAAACATAACGGGTCCCTTGATTATTTGATCGTTTCTGAGGGAATCTGATGCACATAGGCACACTGTCTTGAAGTATAGCAAAATACAACGACCGGTACAAGTGATTCTGCACTTATCAATGCTTGGAGTGCTGATTAGATCTGGTTTGCTCTGTTTCACAGGTCTGAAGACAGTTATCAGTGAGCTACCTCCCTCTTCCACTGCTTTGGCAGCCAGCATTTGCAAGAAAATAACGGGACGCCTAACCAGCGCTATTGCCAAGGTAAGCATAGGTACCTCCTTATCCTTTAAAAAAAAAACAAAAAAAGTGTTTCTTATCTGTTTTCCCACCTTCTTTTCTGTATTTTTCCTTATCTATTGGGACACAAATCTTCAACCTGATCATGAAAAAACAAGCATTTTTTTCTTGACAAGTAGACTCCTTTGGGGAAGGCTTTCAGATTAAAATGTCTGACCGTCATCTTTACTAATTTATGTGAGACAACATTATGGAGAGGAGAGCAAATTTTTAACAAAGTAATATAATGAAAAAAACAAGAATGGTAGGTTATTGGAACGTTTAATTTATGACAAAACAAACCGTCACATTTACAGCACATCGATCCAGTGGTTTTTTAATTGGACAGACCGACAAACAATTACGATACAATATTCGAACGTTAGCCGTCTATCTGTTTTTGGAATTTAACAAAGTAACGTATGTTTATTTTCAGCAAGAGGATGTGTCAGTGCAACTGGAAGCTTTGGACATCCTTGGTGATCTGCTGAGCAGGTTTGGAGGTAAGGCTATGCAAGGCTGAATGTCACAGATTTTGCTTCGACTTTGAACCGTTTTCTTTGGCTGCACATTTGATTGTATTTCTTGTAAAGTTCTGTAAAATGTTTAGTCAAACTCTTTTGCGAAGACTAATGTTTTGTTGTAGTCTTTGCCAGTGTCTTGCAATATCTTTGGTCAAACACTTGCACAGAAATGATTTCTCCAGCAAGTCATGTGATCTAAAGTTCTGTTCTGTTTACACAGTTCTCATCTTAATTAAATTTGTATTGAGTGCACAGAATGTCAGCGCTAGAGCACAGATTGGAACCATGGTTGCTTTGTGATTACAGGCCTGTTGGTGAGCTTTCATGGCAGTATTCGACAGGCCTTGTTGCCCCAGCTAGCTTCCCCACGATTGGCTGTCAGGAAACGTGCCATCCTTGCCATTGGTGAGTTGATTTGCCACAACATTTGTTAACTAATGGTTTGTGAAACTTGATTTATTTTCCTTTCTTAGTCTGAGAGGTTTGCAATGACTAGTGTACAACTCCTGAATGCAGCGCCCCACGAGTTCTCATCAATTTTAGGATCAAGTTAAATGAGAAGAGGCTTTGGCGCATATTTTCTGAAAGGAGGACAAAGTTTGATCAGATTGTTTATGCTTTCTGAGATCAGAGTGTTTATACTTTGTAACTTTTTGATCAGAACCAAAAGTTTTTAAAACACACTTTATTTTTAAGGCACATTGCCTTGTCTAGCAACCTGTCCTTAAACAAATGCTAGACATGTAATCTTCTCTAATGAAGCATACAAATGGAAAGAAAAATTAATGATAATAATAGAAATTAAAAAAAATGCTGAATTCAATCAGAATATAATTTTATTTTATTTTAAATGCACAGAGGGAGAGAGAATTGCATGAAATACATGTGAGAGATATAATGCATTTTGTCTTTGTGCACAGTCAACCTGGGGGAGAGAATTGAATGAATTAGAGGAAAAAAATAAAATGCGTTTTGTATTTGTGCACAGGCCACCTGGTGATGAGCTGCAACGCCCCGCTGTTCCAAGAGCTGATCGAATACCTGCTGGCCGAGCTGAAAACAAACACCTCCACCTCCACCACACGCACCTACATCCAGTGTGTGGGGGCCATCAGGTAATCCTATAATACCTCAGCTTTCTGCTGGTATTTTGGAGGGGGGGTGGGTGCGGGGGAGTGTGTTGGATTATTGTAAGCCATGCTGTCGTCCCATCTCTGGGGTACATGATTTTGGTTGAAACTAAATTTGCTCAAAGTACAAGACAAACAATTAACAGTATGCATAGATGACAGGAACTCAAGCAAAAAAAGCTTATATTACCTGACCAAAACAGTGCATGATTCTAGACATTAGTTTTATGTATAAACGGTGATGTCACACTTCCATTAACTTGCGGAAATTGCTACAACTTGTATGTCCATTTTGGCATGTTTGACGAAGAAAATATATGTTGGCAAAACTTGTGTTATGTGATTCATGCTCTGCTAGCCTTGTGTAATCTGTGTGGCAATCTGTTAAACTTTAGGCTTGACTTGTAAGTGTTTATGGTGTAGTTTGGGGGTGTTAGAGGCAGCTCCGCTTTTGTTCAGGCACAAGTACAACTGGATCTAGGGGGCTGGGTAGCTCAGTTGGTAGAGCACTGGACTTGTTATCCTAGGGTAAGGCGTTCAAATCCAAGCCGGGATGGACACGGGTCAACTTTATGTGCAGGCTCAGAGATGGTATCCCATGTCCCACCCCCGTGTCACCACGGTGGCACTTAAAAGACCTCGGTCATTCATAAATGCAGGTGGCTGATCACACCCAAATACACACACACCTGGGTAGCGGGACTTGTTGCTGCCAGCTTTCCACTGGGAGGAAGCGACCCAGCGATTTGATAAAAAAGTAAATGGAAAAATAACAAATGTATTGCATGTTTCAGTCGGCAGGCGGGCCACAGGTTTGGTGAATACCTGCAGAGCATCGTGCCCCTGGTGGTGAAGTACTGTCAGACTGACGACGACGAGCTACGCGAGTACTGTCTCCAGGCCTTCGAGTCCTTCGTCAGGCGCTGTCCTAAAGAGGTGTCGCCCTTCATTTCAGAGGTATGGTTTTGTTGCTGTTAGCATTTGAGATTGCAGTCATAATGATGTGTGTTCATTGTCCCTGTCCTAAAGAAGTGTTCCCCTTCATTTCAGAGGTAAAGATTTGTTGCTATTAGCATTTGAGATCGCAGTCGTTATGCTGTGCAGACCTGGGAACCCATACGATTTCGCCGTATTTTGTACGCATGATTGTCGAGAATACGCTCAGTACGGTCAGTGGGAAAAAAATACGACGAGAAAAATTCCTAGACTACTTTTCTTCACAGGCCCATCCTGAAGCCGATCCAGTATTTTGGCACATGATTACGTCACTATATTAGCCGCCGTTGAAAAAAATATAATCGGATCGTGTCAATCAATCAAAACAACCAGGCAGACGAAAGTACGGTATTTGGCGAAATCGTTTCCGAGAATAAACAAGTGAAACAAAGAAGAAAAGTGAAAAAGTTAAAAGAAAAATATCACACACACACAATTTGTAACCAACACACACATGGAGTCCCGCCCGGAATAAGCTTTTTTGGGATGATTTACGACTTTTGCGCACATTTCGAGCAGACGAAAACACAACATGGCTGCTCTCGCTCCTCCAACTATCGCGAGACACAAAAAAACGAAATCTCGCGCGCGCGAGATCCTGATACATCCGGTGTTTCTCTGTACGCTTGTCACGACGACTTGTTGACAAACGAAGATTCGCGAAAGAAAGAGAAAAGCGCCGAGTCTTGAGTAGAGAGCTAATAAAGTACCGGTAATCGCTAATCGAGCGAAATGAAAATCCGCGGCGACTTCCATTAGTTGAATGCTATTCAAGTTTAGGTAACGTTTCAGCCGCATCTTTTTATAAGCCGCAATGCGATTTTTTTTTTAAAAAGTCGCGGCTTGTAGTCCGTCAAATACGGTACAGTTTTTGGCTCACGTAAGTGTAGCCTATGCGATGATAAACTTTGTCTGTCTGTGCGTGCGTGCGTGCGTGCGTGCGTGTGTGTGTGTGTGTGTGATAGAAACTTTAACATTTCCGAGTCTATGGATTACGTCAGTCTCGGTCAAAAGTGTTTGACGTGTGTGATAGAAACAATTTGAAGACGTCACATTATGACGTAAGAGGGTTAGACGTCACGCAAAGGAATTACTGAACGTCTCGGTCATTGTTATTGTGAGCGGGCCGAGACTACTTGGCAGATCCAGGGTCTCGCTTTCTTGCACAGTTTCACCTATGCTTACCGTGTGTGTGTGTGTGTGTGTGTGTGTGTGTGTGTGTGTGTGTGTGTGTGTGTGTGTGTGTATGTGTGACGGAGTGATTGAGTTTGTGTTACTGTTTGTCGATTTCTTACGTGAGCCTTGAAGGCTTCGCCTCTTGTTGTCAGTAAACATTGAAAAAAGCATTTGTTTTTAATGTATAGGTAAACTTAATGTGACGGACGCGCATGAGGCATGTTTTAATCATGGATGTGCAAACGCTGTGTGGAGTACGCTCATTTTTTTGAAAATACTCCAAGTTTGTTTGAGAATACCAGTGATGTTCCTAGGACTGGAGGGCAACAGAACAAAATGTCCTAAATCAAAAAACTAATAGGACGTTATGTCCTGACTACAAAAAAACAATAGGACATTCAGATCAAGCGAACCAATCATGGCACCTAACCTTTTTAGATGACTGAGAATAAAGGCAAATAAAAACTGAACAGTTCCAAATTTATTTTAATATTTTAAATGCAACAGTGTTCAGTAGGGTGATCTTTCACACACACACACACACACACACACACACAAACACACACACACACACACACACACACACACACACACACACACACACACACACACACACACACACACACACACACACACACACTATGCTTCAGAATTAATGTTACAAATGACAAGTGATCTTTCACACACTTCAGAATGTCACACGTACGTGATCATTTTCAGTGAGCTTGAACAGCTTTCTATCCTTCTTTAACTTCCATCTGCAAACAATGTCAAAAAGGTATTGATCATCCCTCTCCTTCTCCCCCTCTATCTTCTGCTTCAACAACATGTTCTGTGTCTCAGTGAGCAGGCGGTTTATCTTCGCGGTCAAGATATTGTTCTGGGCACTGAAGCCTCTTTCCACATCAGCTGTATGGACTGGCAAGACGAGTGCCATTTCCGCAAGCTTCATGAGGTGTGGGAAGGGAGCTCCGTGGAACTTAGCAATCAGCTGCCACAGAGAAACAAAACTGTCCCTGGGGTATCCCTGCGATATGACAGTTTTTTTTAGCTTTCGGCGGCATCTTTGCAGAAATGTGGCGGCGGAAGTAAAGTGTCGCTGTCAAAAGTAGCGAGATTTGTGGCTCTTGTAATATTGTTCGGTCGAGAGTTGCGTCCCTTGTGTTATTGTTCGACCGAGAGTGAAAATTGAAGTTCAAGTAGGCCCCGATTCGAACTCGTTTTAACGGGGTTTGATACTTCAGTTTGTACAGATTCTTCTTGCAGTGACCGCTCTAGACGTAATACTATCGGACAATGACCGCTGACTTCGCGATCGGATCGGACATTTGACGGGACAGAGGTGTTTGTAATCGGTCATTTTACAACCAATGACCGACGCCTCAGAACATCACTGGAATACTCAAAGTGCAAAACAGGGGTTCCCAGGTCTGGCTGTGTGTTCATTGTCGAATTCTGTCCAAATTGAAAGGAGTTTTGCTGAGGGAAATCAGAAGAAATAAAACGTGAGACGAAATGATCTCTGAACTTATGTTTGAGAGCTTTGAGTTTATCGTTTTTAGGTTTCATTAAAAGAAGAATAGTATAGCTACCAGAGACTCCTGTCAAATGTGTATAAAGAGTGTTGTGTGGCTGTGCTACATTTGTTTCCTCTTGAATCAGGAACAGACCTTCAACACTTTCTACCCCACCTATGTTGACCAAGTTTTTTTTAGCTGAGACCAGCTGTGCTGCAGCAGGTCACTCTGAATAGTAGTAACTGTGTAGTAACTGTGTATGAACATGTTGGAATGCAGACGTTAAATCGACGTTACAGGAAGCGACTGAAGCTAACAGTCTGATCGGATATATCCGTACCTGGTCAGATAGAGCCATATGAGTGGGTACGGATATATCCGTACCTGGGAGACAATGAGTTAATGTTTTGAAAGCAGATATCATGTTTTTCATTTATATCATTTTCAGTTACTTCAGCCATCGGTTCCAATGAATTTGTTAGTTTTGGAGGATGATTTACAGTGACCTTTCTTCGTTTTCAGATCGCAGAGATCTGCCTGAAGTACATCTGCTACGACCCCAACTACAACTATGATGATGATGAAGAGGCCATGGATACAGAGGCTGACGAAGAAGAGGAAGAGTAAGTGTTGTCTGCTTTGCACAATCAGGCTTGTGTGTGTGTATGCATCTGAGTGTGTGTGTGTCTGTGTCTGTGTGAGTGTCTGTGTGGTGGTGTGAGTGTGTGTGAGAGAGAGAGAGAGCGCAATTCGGTGAGCACAATGTGTTTGAATCAAGGACTACTACTAAAGTAGTCCTTAGTTTGAATATATTTAACACTTTGTACCCCACCATGTTGACCAAGTTTTGTTTAGTCGAGACAAGCTGTGCTGCAGCAGGTCACTCAGAATTGTAGAAACTGTGTATCAACACGCTGTAATGCAAGCGTTAGATCGACGTTACAGGAAGCAACTGAAGCTAACAGTCTGAGCAGAATGAGAGCAGATGCAATGTAGTGAGCAATGTAGTATATCCGTACCTGGTCAGATAGAGCCATATGAGTGGGTACGGATATATCCGTACCTGTGAGATAATGAGTTAATGTACTCAAGCCTAGATCTTTTTTTCACTATGATTTGGGTATTTGATAGTTTAGGTGTGTGTGTGAACCGGCACGGTTGGCCTAGTGGTAAGGCGTCCGCCCTGTGATCGGGAGGTCGTGGGTTCGAACCCCGGCCGGGTCATACCTAAGACTTTAAAATTGGCAATCTAGTGGCTGCTCCGCCTGGCGTCTGGCATTATGGGGTTAGTGCTAGGACTGGTTGGTCCGGTGTCAGAATAATGTGACTGGGTGAGACATGAAGCCTGTGCTGCGACTTCTGTCTTGTGTGTGGCGCACGTTAAATGTCAAAGCAGCACCGCCCTGATATGGCCCTTCGTGGTCGGCTGGGCGTTAAGCAAACAAACAAACCAAACCAAAGGGGTGTGTGTGTGTGTCGGCAGGGGAACGAGAGTTTTGGTGCTGGTATGAAAACAAATATGAGAGCTGCAGGATAACAAAATTGGTTTGTGTCGTTCAGAGGGAGCGATGACGAATACAGTGACGATGACGACATGTCGTGGAAAGTGCGGCGATCAGCGGCAAAGTGTGTGGAAGCAGTGATCAGCACCCGTCACGAAATGCTGCCCGAGTTTTACAGAACTGTTTCCCCTGCCCTGATTGGTCGATTCAAAGGTATGGTTACACTGTGGGGCGTCAGTAGACAGTACAGACCTGTTTACCCTAACGATTTTGGCGTAATTTATTACGATTTTCTGCAAAAAATACGCCATTCCGCTATCCGTGTCAAGACTACGATTTTCATAAATAACAAAAAAGTAAAAAAAAAAATAAAATTTTTTTTTTTTTTATTTTTTTATCAATTCACATGTTTGGCATTGTTTTTTTCAATGGCAAAATGGGGTGAAAAAGCACAGGACTGACCTGAGATCATGTCTGTCTGATGAGACGCTGGAGAGCCTTATTCTAGTGGTGAAGTCTCGCCCTCACTCATTCGGCAAGCGCAAGTACAGTAGAGAAGCGCTTGACACACTGAAAAAGGCCTACTACGAGCAAAAGAAAAAGAAAAAGAATTAGTGATGCATATGCTTTTGATGTGATCTTCTTTGAACTTATGATGACTACAAAAATTGACTGATGTGTTTTGTTTGTGAATGATGGATATAATTATGTGCATGATTGCGTTTCGCAGACACAGTTGTCATGTGCGTTGTAATTGGCGACGAATGCTGGACGATTACTATTTTTGTGCCAGGATTACTATTTTTGGGGCTGAGCATTACTCCAAAACACTTATGGGGGTAAACAGGTCTGACAGTAGGTTTGCTTTGGGGGGAAATTTATTTGAGAAAAAAAAAATCAAGAAAAAAGTTATGGAATGCTTTGTTTTATTACAAAGCACTTAAAAATGAACTTGTTTGTAAAAACTGTTAGGTTGAAAAACAAACAGACTAGAAAACAAGAAACAGGAACTTAAAAAAGAAAGAAAGAAAGAACAAGTCGCGTAAGGTGAAATTACTACATTTAGTCAAGCTGTGGAACTCACAGAATGAAACTGAACGTAGTCCGCCGCTAGTGCAAAAGGCAGTGAAAGTGACGAGCCTGTTTGGCGCGGCAGCGGTTGCGCTGTGCTTCATAGCACGCTTTACTGTACCTCTCTTCGTTTTAACTTTCTGAGCGTGTTTTTAATCCAAACATATCATATCTATATGATTTTGGAATCAGGAACCGACAAGGAATAAGATGAAATAGTTTTTAAATCGATTTCGGAAATTTAATTTTGATCATAATTTTTATATTTTTAATTTTCGGAGATTGTTTTTAATCCAAATATAACATATGTATATGTTTTTGGAATCAGAAAATGACGAAGAATAAGATGAAATTGTTTTTAGATCGTTTAATAAAAAAATAATTTTAATTACAAGTTTCCGATTTTTAATGACCAAACTCACTCATTAGTTTTTAAGCCACCAAGCTGAAATGCAATACCAAACCCCGGCCTTCGTCGAAGATTGCTTTGCCAAAATTTCAATCAATTTAATTGAAAAATGAGGGTGTGACAGTGCCGCCTCAACTTTTACAAAAAGCCGGATATGACGTCATCAAAGGTATTTATCGAAAAAATGAAAAAAACATCCGAGGATATCATACCCAGGAACTCTCGTGTCAAATTTCATAAAGATCGGCCCAGTACACACACACACACACACGCACACACACACACACCACACCCTCGTCTCAATTCCCCCCCTACGTTAAAACATTTAGTCAAAACTTGACTAAATGTAAAAAGCAGCTGGCAGAAGTCTGTCTTGTCATTACAGGGCAACCCCTTGTTTTGAGACCCTACAACTTAAGACTTCCCCCTTTTAAAGACCTTGAGTTTTTTAATGTTTTGTGTTGATTTTAATCTGCCTCCAATTTAGGACTCCCCTAACTCCCCCCCCCCCCCCCCCCCCCTTTTTAATACCCAATTTTCTCAGACATTTTGAGGTCTTAAAAGGGGGGGTTCCACGGTGCAAGTAGTTCAGTAGAGATGATTGTTGTTAGGCTTCTCCATCCAACCCTTTATAAGAGTCTTGTACAGTTGCGTATACTCATGCAGAGCGGATATTCTTTTTCAGAGCGAGAGGAGAACGTGAAGAACGACATTTTCCACGCCTACATCTCCCTCCTGCGTCAAACACGCCCTGTGTCCACATCCAGCTCGGACCCCATGGACATGGAAGAGGGGTAAGCCGACATGCTGGGAATCGACTCATTGAGGAGATAACTCTGTCGGGTTGTTATGGGTTCTGGAAGAGTTGCTTTTTCTTGCAGTGCGGATAATCTGCTCTGTATGCGTACTTTTCAATTAAAACAGCGCTATATTGAGCGGACAGTGCAGAAAGCACGGATCGGAGCTAATTCTCACTGGGATGTCAGTTGTTTGTATGATTTTACTGACAAAGATCGCCGACCATGTGGGGAGACAACACTGCTCGCTTGTGTGTAGCTTGCCATAGTGTTCCCAAAGAAAAGCAGCTCTTTTCCACAACCCATACAAACTTGACCAAGTTATTTCATCTATTGCTTGAAGTGCTGTTCACATGGCTGATTTTCTCACTTATTTTCAACCGATTTTCGTCAGCAAAAAAATCTCTCAGAAGTTGGTAAATCATTGAGGAGTAGGCCATGAGAACATTCTGCCAATTGCTCGAAGTTTCAACTGTCGGGGGGGGGGGGGGGGGGGGGGGGGAGTGTATTTCTTGTCTGATTTTCTCCCTGCATATCAACAGAACCACGCTCTCTCACTCTTTCAGGCCAGTACTAATGCTGCAGACCCAGATCCCGGACATTGTGCGAGCCATCCACAAACAGCTGAAGGAGAAGAGCATCAAGACGCGACAGGGCTGCTTCAGCCTGCTGACAGAACTGGTGCTGGTGCTGCCCGGTGCCCTGTCGGACCACTTCGGTGTCCTGGTGCCTGGCATCCAGTACTCCCTGGGGTAAGCGGTGCTGTGTGTGGGAGTTTTCTGAGCGTGCGTTTGTTTGCTTGCATGTGGATGATTGATTCGGTGTGAATCGCAGGTCTTTTCATTACTAGGGTTGGACTTGATTTTAGTGAGGGTGAATACCTTTGCATGTTGAAGGTTAGCTGTTCTTTCTGCATTTGTTCGTTTCTTTTTTTTCTCTCTCCATTGTTCAAACACACATGCATGTGTGCGCGTAAACATACTCTCTCTGTGTCTTTCTTCCTCTTTCCTCTCTCTCTCTCTCTTCTCACTTGGTTAATCAGTGTGACAAAGTATTCAGTAGTGTTTGCATGTATGGGCCGTCTGTGTCCTTCCGTCTGTGAACCAAAAAGCTTTGGACTGAGGTTTTCTCTGATGTTATTGAACCTAGATCTTTGTGTTGTGTTGTGTTGTGAAACTTTATTTCAGTGCTGGGTGCTAACCCTAATGCCAGTGGTTGTTGTGTCATTACAGGGACAAGAACTCTAGCAGCAACATGAAGATCGACACACTGTCCTTCCTCAACACCCTGCTCATCCACCACCCGCCCTCCGTCTTTCACCCACACATGAAGGTGTTGGTCACGGTCAGTACAACTTTGGTCACGACAGTCAACCAGTTTAGAAGCATTCTTTAGGATAATTTGTGTGTGTGTGTGTGTGTGTGTGTGTGTGTGTGTGTGTGTGTTTTAATTCAGACAACTATGGTGTAGTCAGATAATGTGCAATAAAATCAACTGCATGAAGATGGCATGAGGACTTTGTCTTAAACTTGAGAAATTCAGTGAGCTCTGGTAGTAATGCGAGATTATAGTGATAGAAGTGTTCAGTTGAAACAAGTCGCGTAAGGCGAAAATACAACATTTAGTCAAGCTCAGTCGAACTCACATAATGAAACTGAACGCATTGCATTTTTTCCGCAAGACCGTACACTCGTAGCATCGTCTGTCCACCGCTCGTGGCAAAGGCAGTGAAATTAACAATCCAGAAAAGCGCAGTCGCGGTTGTGCTGAGGAGGATAGCACGCTTTTCTATATCTCTATTCTTTTTAACTCTCTGAACGTGTTTTTAATCCAAACATATCATATCTATATGTTTTTGGAATCAAGAACGGACAAGGAATAAGATGAAATTGTTTTTAAATCGATTTCGGAAATTTAATTTTAATCATAATTTTTCTATTTTTAATTTTCAGAGCTTGTTTTTAATCCAAATATAACATATTTATATGTTTTTGGAATCAGAAAATGATGAAGAAAACGATAAATTTTGGATCGTTTTATAAAAAAGTAATTTTGATTACAATTTTCAGATTTTTAATGACCAAAGTCATTAATTAATTTTTAAGCCTTCAAGCTGAAATGCAATACCAAAGTCCGGCCTTCGTCGAAGATTGCTTTGCCAAAATTTCAATCAATTTGATTGAAAAATGAGGGTGTGACAGTGCCGCCTCAACTTTTACAAAATGCCGGATATGACGTCATCAAAGACATTTATCGAAAAAATGAAAAAAACCGTCTGGGGATATCATACCCAGGAACTCTCATGAAAATTTTCATAAAGATCGGTCCAGTAGTTTACTCTGAATCGCTCTACACGCACAGACACACACACGCGCACACGCACACACACACACACACACACACACCACGACCCTCGTCTCGATTCCCCCTCTATGTTAAAACATTTAGTCAAAACTTGACTAAATGTAATGATAGCTTATAAAGAAAAAGGAAACAAACTGCCAGCTTTTTTTTCAGCAAGGGAAGGTGCTTAATTAAATGACAATGTCTGTTTACCTAAAGAATCCCTCTTATAAAAGGACACCTTCGGCGAACTGACATCTTTTCTAGCTCCACATGTGTCCTCTCTTGACAGGTAGCACTGTAGTTATGCGGTGTCTTTCTTTCAGCCCATAGTGAGCGCAGTGGGGGACCCATTCTACAAGATTACATCAGAAGCTCTGCTGGTCACACAACAACTGGTCAAAGTTCTCAGGCCCTTAGCTGGTGAGTACACTTACAATTTGTTTGATTGCTGTTTACTTTTGACATTTTGAGGGCTTTTAAACTCTTTTACAATCAAACACGTAGGATACAATGACAGGTTTTGTGAAAGTTCAAATGCTATGCCACAAAGACATTATCAATCAATCAATATGAGGCTTATATCGCGCGTATTCCGTGGGTACAGTTCTAAGCGCAAAGATTTTTATTTTTTAATTTTTTATTTTTATGCAATTTATATCGCGCACATATTCAAGGCGCAGGGATTTATTTATGCCGTGTGAGATGGAATTTTTTTTACACAATACATCACGCATTCACATCGGCCAGCAGATCGCAGCCATTTCGGCGCATATCCGACTTTTCACGGCTTATTATTCCAAGTCACACGGGTATTTTGGTGGACATTTTTATCTATGCCTATACAATTTTGCCAGGAAAGACCCTTTTGTCAATCGTGGGATCTTTAACGTGCACACCCCAATGTAGTGTACACAATACAACTTCATCCCAATAAATAATGTTTATCAACTACCCTGTTACATGAGTAAGTGCTCTTGGTTCATTATTCTTACAATGCCCCCTATTTTACAACAACAAAATTAATCCCAAAAAAATGCACATATCTAAACTAACAGGGCATAGATTTAAATCAAATTTAAGAAATTGAGAAAAACAGACTTTAATGTTGCAAACGATCAGACATTATCTATTATGATTTTGACGGTCTACACAGGAAGGCAGGTATCTTAACTATGTTGAAACGTTGTTTTCCCAGGTGTGCCAAAGACGAAATTTGACTACAAGCCGTACGTGAAAGACCTCTACAGCTGTACCATCAAGCGACTCAAGGCGGCGGACATTGACCAGGAGGTGAAGGAACGAGCCATCTCCTGCATGTGAGTGCACACCGTATTTCCTGCTGCTAATAATAATAAAGAATGCTTTATGTCCTACAGGCTAAATATTTCGCCTCTTAAGGACTAGATATAAGTTATATGATAACTCGAGTTTTACGCCCTCACCGCTTTTGATGAGATACACAAGTGTATGCGTGTTTCGGTGGTATCAGCCATCTGCACTTATGGCAGAATGACCGAGGTCTTTTACATGCCACTGTGGTGACACAGGGGTGAGACATGGCTACCCTCTCTGGGTCTGCACATAAAGTTGAAACCGTGTCTGTCCCGGCCCGGAGTCGAACCTGCGACCTTAGGTCCAGTGCTCTACAAACTGAGTTAACCGTGCCCCCCCCCTTTCCTGCTGCTACAGTGGAACTCCGTTTTTAAGACCTCCAAAACTCTGAGAAAATCGGGTCTTAATTAAAAAGGAGGGGACTTAAATTGGGGGTTAATTTACAGAGGTTATGAAGAGAGCGTCTGAAAAACCAAGGTCTTGAAAGGGAAGGAGTCTTAAATATAGGGTCTTAAAATGGGGGTTCCCCTGTACAGAGCACTAAGAGTTACATGCGGAAAACACTGTGACAAGTGAAAATGGTTTTGCCAAAGTGAAGTGAAAGAAATTGTGGCTTCAAACGATTTGAAAGCACATGAAAATACTTTCTAAGCTTCCTTGTATGACTAAGTCATTGCCACTTTAGTTTGAAGTTAGACTTTGACCATTCTTTTTCAGTGTTTACTTGATTGAATGTCATCACAGGAGTTTGTATGACCCGCCGCATTTATATGAATAAATACACATTAAAAAAACAAAGTCAGTCCTCTAACACATTTTTGACATGAAAGTATCATTGTTTCTTGTTTCTTTGCTATGGGTATCTTTGTTTTTTATGAGACTTTTTAAAAAATGTGATTCCTAATTCAGGGGGCAGATAATCACAAACCTGGGTGACTCGCTGACCACTGAGCTGTCAGAGTGCCTGCCCCTGTTCTTGGAGCGACTAAAGAACGAGATCACTCGTCTGACCACAGTCAAGGCGCTCACAATGATCGCAAGGTAAAAAATCTGTTCTAGGTAAAAGAGCTAACTTGAATATATACTCTCCTCAAATTAAGTAATGTTAACAATGTTGTAGTGTTCCGTTTGTCTTTATGTTTATGCGCCACCAATGTCATTTCTCAGATTTTAGATCTTCTTCTTCTTCTGGGTTCGTGGGCTGAAACTCCCACGTACACTCGTGTTTTTTGCACGAGTGGAATTTTACGTGTATGACTGTGTTTTACCCCGCCATTTAGGCAGCCAAACGCCGTTTTCGGAGGAAGCATGCTGGGTATTTTCGTGTTTCTATAACCCATCGAACTCTGACATGGATTACAGGATCTTTTTCGTGCGCACTTGGTCTTGTGCTTGCGTGTACACACGGGGGGTGTTCGGACACCGAGGAGAGTCTGCACACAAAGTTGACTCTGAGAAAGAAATCTCTCGCCGAACGTGGGGTCGAACTCACGCTGACAGCGCCCAACTGGATACAAATCCAGCGCGCTACCGACTGAGCTACATCCCCGCCCACAGATTTTAGATAATAAAGTTCATTTGTTTGATTTGATTTGATTTTAAGATACTCTTCTCAGTCAATTTGAAGTGAACGGAAAAAAATCTTTTGAGGTAGCAGATGAATTGTGCAACAGAGCGAGAGAAGAAGAGAATGTTGAGCAGTAAGAGGACAGAGAGAATGAGAGAGTCGATGGCAATGCTTACATGCATGTGTTTGTGTATGTGCGGAGATGAAAACGTTTACCCTGTTACTCTCTCAGGGCAAGCTAAAATGAAGATTGTTTCACTTTTCAGTTTCCAGATTTATACAGAGGAATAAAGAAACAAACTGCATATGTTTTAGGGGTAATAGTATTTCATTTACATGGGTGGGATTCTTCCGGTATATGCCGAAAATCCGGATTCGATTATGGCCTTTTTTCTCTCTCTTTTTGTTTTTTGTTTTTGTTGTTGTTGTGTGGTTTGGTTCAGGATTCATGACATATTTCAGTCCCACCCATGCATTTACACGTGTATGCAAAAGTAGACATATTTGATTTCTGATTCTGATGGCTTTTGTGTTGATTACAGCTCCCCTTTGAAGGTGGACATCCGCCCCATTCTGGTGAGATGAATTCTATTTACCTGTGCAAATGAATAACAGTTGAATTCTGTACATATCATACCTCGAGTAGACGCCACATTTTGTCAATGTCAACAGTCATTTCTATTGGGAAGCTTTCATTGAAATGTAACAGAAGAGAATGTGAAATTTATGTTTAGCAAATTGTGGCAATAATCCCCATGTGAGGTTCACCGTCCCCACTGAGTGAATCACAAGCGGTCGCTCGTCTTTCAGAATGTGTCGTCTTTTCCACAGGGTTAATTCAGGACTATGCCCAAATTGTAAGTGATGGGTGAGAGTTTTGATAAAGAACTTTGTTCCATCGTGAGTGGTGTTTCAAGGTTGTTTATTTAGAGAGTAAAGACAATGTCCTTTTTGTGTGCAGACGGAAGGTGTTCCAATTCTAGCGTCTTTCCTGAGGAAAAACCAGCGCGCTCTCAAACTGTCAACCCTACAGTGTCTGGATGTTCTGGTTCAAAACTACGGTAAGTTTGACTTTCATGTAAATTTTATGCTTCCTTGCCATCTGTTGTCACTGCTTCCTGAAGTGATAGTATCGGTGTCTAAATTATTTCTTGTTTCTTTTTATTTATTTATTTATATTTTTTCTTATGGGGGGGGGGGGGGGGGGGGGGGGGGGGGGGGGTGTGCATACAAACTGTGACAGGATCTGACTGTAGTGTATCCTTATCCAAGTTTTCATACTTACTTACAATCATACGACAACCAAAGAGGGAAGCAAGATGTCTCTTCTTGACCCTTATAAAAGTCTGAAAAAATCATGTCTTAAAAAAACAGGGAATCTTAAAATGGAGGTCAATTTACAGAGGTTATGAACATAGAATCATACCGGCACGGTTGGCCTAGTGGTAAGGCGTCCGCCCCGTGATCGGGAGGTCGTGGGTTCGAACCCCGGCCGGGTCATACCTAAGACTTAAAAATTGGCAATCTAGTGGCTGCTCCGCCTGGCGTCTGGCATTATGGGGTTAGTGCTTGGACTGGTTGGTCCGGTGTCAGAATACTGTGACTGGGTGAGACATGAAGCCTGTGCTGCGACTTCTGTCTTGTGTGTGGCGCACGTTATATGTCAAAGCAGCACCGCCCGGATATGGCCCTTCGTGGTCGGCTGGGCGTTAAGCAAACAAACAAACAAACAAACAAACATAGATTGATAGAATGTGAAAAAGTAAGGTCTTACAAGGAAGGACGACCCCCTGGATTTTGACTTCTTTTTCTTCTTCTTCTGCGTTCGTGGGCTGAAACTCCCACGTACACTCGTGTTTTTTTGCACGAGTGGAATTTTACGTGTATGACCGTTTTTTACCCCGCCATTTAGGCAGCCATACGCCGTTTTCGGAGGAAGCATGCTGGGTATTTTCGTGTTTCTATAACCCACCGAACTCTGACATGGATTACAGGATCTTTTTCGTGCGCACTTGGTCTTGTGCTTGCGTGTACACACGGGGGTGTTCGGACACCGAGGAGAGTCTGCACACAAAGTTGACTCTGAGAAATAAATTTCTCGCCGAACGTGGGGACGAACTCACGCTGACAGCGGCCAACTGGATACAAATCCAGCGCGCTACCGACTGAGCTACATCCCCGCCCCGAATTTTGACTTCAAAAGGTTGGCATCTACGAAGTCTTAAATTGGGGGTTACACTAAATTGTGAATTTTGCTGAACAGTTTGTTTGTGTGTACTTACAGGAACCAGCCTGACACCCAGCATGATCAACGACACGATGAAGGAAATGCCGCCGCTCATCAGCGAGAACGACCTGCACGTCTCTCAGGTGTGAACGCTGTCTTCTATTTAGTCTGCTCTTCACGATCAGGCGTGAGATTTGTCTTTCTCTTAGAGAAATTCCTCCTCATGGTACTCATGTTTGGATAAAAAGTTGGACATGTTTAATTTGTTCATTGTGAAGCAGCAGTACAAAAGAGAGAAAAATCAGTGGTTTTGGTAATGACTTTAAATGGCTGTTTTTCTCATTTAACTTTCTAATTTTACATCTTTGTCCAGTAGCTGAAGAGACAACATTTGTGATTGAAGAGATTTTGCACTGCTGCGATCCACACTTTCTAGTTTCTATGACTATGGTCTTGCATGTCTTTGAGTACAAGAATCAACAAGTCGCGTGAGGCGAAATTACTACATTTAGTCAAGCTGTGGAACTCACAGAATGAAACTGAACGCACTGCATTTTTTCACAATGACCGTAGTCCGCCGCTAGTGCAAAAGGCAGTGAAAGTGACGAGCCTGTGCATGTTTAGCGCGGTTGCGCTGTGCTGCATAGCACGCTTTACTGTACCTCTCTTCGTTTTAACTTTCTGAGCGTGTTTTTAATCCAAAACATATCATATCTATATGTTTTTGGAATCAGGAATCAACAAGGAATAAGATGAAATTGTTTTTAAAACGATATCGGAAATTTAATTTTAATCATAATTTTTATATTTTTAATTTTCAGAGCTTGTTTTTAATCCGAATATAACATATTTATATGTTTTTGGAATCAGAACATGATGAAGAATAAAATAAAAGTAATTTTGGATCGTTTTATAAAAAAATAATTTTAATTACAATTTTCAGATTTTTAATGACCAAAGTCATTAATTAATTTTTAAGTCTCCATGCTGAAATGCAATACCGAAGTCCGGCCTTCGTCGAAGATTGCTTGGCCAAAATTTCAATCAATTTGATTGAAAAATGAAGGTGTGACAGTGCCGCCTCAACTTTTACAAAAAGCCGGATATGACGTCATCAAAGACATTTATCGAAAAAATGAAAAAAAACGTCTGGGGATATCATACCCAGGAACTCTCATGTAAAATTTCATAAAGATCGGTCCAGTAGTTTACTCTGAATCGCTCTATACACACACACATACGCACAGACACACACACACACACATACACCACGACCCTCGTCTCAATTCCCCCCCTCTGTTGTTTTTGTTTTGTTTTGTTTTTTTCACCCTCTATGTTAAAACATTTAGTCATAACTTGACTAAATGTAAAAAAGATGAATTGTTGATTATTGGCACATTTAATTATTGACAAAACAAAAGGTTACATTTATGTTAATGTAACGTTTTTTGTCAATAATTAAACATTCCAATAACCCACCATTCTTGTTCTTTTATTCTGAATTTTGGAACGTTAATAGTCCATCTGTTTTTGAGTCACTTGAGAAAAAGTGACTCTATGTAATCGGTCAGTGTTAGTCTGTCCGGCCGGCCGGCCGTCCGTAGACACCACCTTAACGTTGGACTTTTCTCGGAAACTATCAAAGCGATCGGGCTCATATTTTGTTTAGTCGTGACCTCCAATGACCTCTACACTTTAACGATGGTTTCGTTGACCTTTGACCTTTTTCAAGGTCACAGGTCAGCGTCAAAGGAAAAATTAGACATTTTATATCTTTTCTCGGAAACTATCAAAGCGATCGGGCTCATATTTTGTTTAGTCGTGACCTCCAATGACCTCTACACTTTAACGATGGTTTCGTTGACCTTTGACCTTTTTCAAGGTCACAGGTCAGCGTCAAAGGAAAAATTAAGACATTTTATATCTTTGACAAAGTTCATCGGATGTGATTGAAACTTTGTAGGATTATTCTTTACATCAAAGTATTTACATCTGTAGCCTTTTACGAACGTTATCAGAAAAACAAGGGAGATAACTAGCCTTTTCTGTTCGGCAACACACAACTTAACGTTGGGCTTTTCTCGGAAACTATAAAAGTGACCGGGCTCAAATTTTATGTGAACGTGACTCATTGTGTTGTGAATAGCAATTTCTTCCTGTCCATCTGATGCCTCATATAATATTCAGAACTGCGAAAGTGACTCGATCGAGCGTTTGCTCTTCTTGTTGGATCTGAGAACCATAGTCAAATCAGTGGTTGAAATGATGATTGTACACTGCCGCTTTTCACACTTGCCCTTGTTGTCCCACAGTTGACGTTGAACCTGCTGACGTCGCTGAGCAACATCCCCACAGCCAACATGTCCACCATCTCCACTGAGATCCTGCCGCAGATCCTGCTGCTGGTGCAGTCGCCGTTGCTGCAAGGCGGAGCGCTGCAGGCCTTGCTGGACTTGCTGCAATCCGTGGTGGGGCTGGGGCTGCCCAAACTCGGCTTCAGGGACCTCATCACCGTGAGTGTTGACTACCACCTCAATTTGTTGGTGTTTGCTGTACAGCAGAACCCCCTGTTTACCACTTTGGAAAAACCTTGAAAATTAGGTCGTAAAAAGGGGCGGTCTTAAAAGGGGGGTTTGAGTTTTTGGCCGGGCGGTCATGAATTTGGTTGCAGTGTATGTACTGTCATGTTTACACACAAACACACAGTTGCCGTTTACTGTCATATCAAAACACACACACACACACCCAAACACATTACAGCAGAACAACTTGAACTCAAATTTCAAAGAAAATTTACTCATGGCGTAATGCTCGCTCCCTGCTGAGTGAAGCACATTTAACATTGTGGCGCAACCAGTAAAATCCGAATGTCCTAACTCGATAGAAAGCATAACGACTTTTCTCCCGAATCATCTTTCCGCTCATATGAATGATTCGTCGCCTTGCATCGCTAAACTTGACCACGATCGTTGAGGTCTTCGTACAGGCTCCTCTCTTTGCGTACTTTCGCTTCGCTATCCTTCTCACCATCTAGATAACACCGAGTCATTATCCTTGACGACACACAGGATTTTCGTATTCCCGACTCCCAAGGAAGTCGCAGCGGATTGCCATTTCGCTCGATTAGCGATTACTTTATTAGCTCTCTACTCAAGAGTCGGCGCTTTTCTTTTTCTTTCCTTCGTTTGTCAACAAGACAGTCGTCGTGACAAGATAGCGTGCAGAAAAAACCCAGATGTATCAGGATCTCGCGCGCGCGAGATTTCGTTTTTATTTCTTCTCGCGATAGTTGGAGGAGCGAGAGCCGCCATGTTGTGTTTTTGTCTGCTCGAAATATGCGCAAAAGTCGTAAATTATCCCAAAAAGCTCGGTCGTAAGTCGCGTTTTGTGTCATTATCCTTGACGATACACAGGATTTGCGTCTTCCCGACTCCTAAGGAAGTCGCCGCGGATTCTATCGTGCGCGAGATTTAGTTTTTTTTTCGTCTCGCGATAGTTTGAGGAGCAAGAGCCGCCATTGTATTGTTTTCGTCTGCTCGACTACAAATGCGCGAAAGTCGTAATTCATCCCCAAAAGCTCGGTCGTAAGTCGCGTTTTGGGGTGAGTCGTTCACTGGGGGTTCATTATATAGTAGAATGCATCCGTGGTAGCAAAATCGGTCGTAAAAAGGGGGTGGTCGTAAACAGGGGGGTCGCTAAGGGGGGAGTTCTACTGTATCTTGTTGTCCTTGGGGAGTTTCCCTCAAGCAAATTCGGGCTGCTATCCCAGTGATTGCGCTAGTATTTTTTCAAACTGGTACGCAAACTTTTATAATGCAAACAGTCCAGAAAAAAACGGTAGGCTGGTCATTGGAACCAGTAATTAAGAGTCCAACTCAGAGTACTGTTTTTTTGTTTTACTGGCAAAAAACACCCGGTAGTTCTAAAAATCAACCGGTAGGTCATACCGGCAGCCAATTTTGTTCCGGTTATTTCTCGTTTCAACCGGTAAAACACCGGTAATTGCTGGTTAACGCCAAGTATCCCTGGGAATAGCATGCAGCGATAGGATTGCATCACCCATTTTTGAGTCACTTGAGAAAAAGTGAATCTATGTAATCGGTCAGTGTTAGTCTGTCCGGCCGGACGGCCGTAGACACCACCTTAACGTTGGACTTTTCTCGGAAAGTATCAAAGCGATCGGGCTCATATTTTGTTTAGTCGTGACCTCCAATGACCTCTACACTTTAACGATGGTTTCGTTGACCTTTGACCTTTTTCAAGGTCACAGGTCAGCGTCAAAGGAAAAATTAGACATTTTATATCTTTTCTCGGAAACTATCAAAGCGATCGGGCTCATATTTTGTTTAGTCGTGACCTCCAATGACCTCTACACTTTAACGATGGTTTCATTGACCTTTGACCTTTTTCAAGGTCACAGGTCAGCGTCAAAGGAAAAATTAGACATTTTATATCTTTGACAAAGTTCATCGGATGTGATTGAAACTTTGTAGGATTATTCTTTACATCAAAGTATTTACATCTGTAGCCTTTTACGAACGTTATCAGAAAAACAAGGGAGATAACTAGCCTTTTCTGTTCGGCAACACACAACTTAACGTTGGGCTTTTCTCGGAAACTATAAAAGTGACCGGGCTCAAATTTTATGTGAACGTGACTCATTGTGTTGTGAATAGCAATTTCTTCCTGTCCATCTGATGCCTCATATAATATTCAGAACTGCGAAAGTGACTCGATCGAGCGTTTGCTCTTCTTGTTTTCTTTTTCCTGCATGCGTGTATTTGTGTTTTCCAAGGCATGAGACTTTCGCTGTGACTTTGGGATCTTTTCGTACGTATGCGTGCATACAGGAGCGTTCCGACACAGAGGAGAGTCTGCATAAAATTGACTCTGGGAAATAACTTCCTTGCCAAACGTGGGGGTTGAACCCACGCCGAGAGCGACAACTGGTTTCAAAGCCATCGCCACTACTGATTGACCTATCTCCTCACCCCACACCCTCATACTAAGTCTTAGTTTTTATACATCCATGCTTCCATGACTAACATGACTTGTTTTAAATCACAAGTAAAATTACACTCGGCAAGAATTGTTCTCATCTGAGTCTTCAAAAGGGTTCATTTCGTGAATTAACTACTCGGGCTTCAGTGCGTGAGATGCGGTTAGAAAAAAGAAGACCTGATTGACAAGTCTCTAAATTTCAGAAAAGTGTTGTTATACTTATGGTAAGGGTTTTCTGTAGATGGAGAGGTGTCCCATGTGTTTCAATGAGCGCTTCTGGGGTGATAACACAAGACAACTCCTGTGATCTTGCCGCGAGGTGGCGCCAGTTACCAGCCGAAAGAAAGAAGAGGCAGAACCGACCATTGTCTGTTTACCGTATAAAATGCACGACTTACACACGAACTGTTACCAAACCGTTATGCTATTTGGGACCAATGCAAGTTTTTTTTCCTGTCTCTTGTGATCTTGCCGCGAGGTGGCGCCAGTTACCAGCCGAAAGAAAGAGGGGGCATAACCTCACCAGAACCGCCCATTGGACACAATGTGAGTGTATTGTAATGGTGTTTGTTTCAGATGTTGATAACACCCATCTACAATCCTTCATCAGCCCCGGCAATGACTGTCACCTCCCCCTCCATACACAGACAAGTGAGTTGTTGTTTTGTGTGCCTTTTTTGGTCCTATTCCTAACTGTTATGACTTGTCTTGCTGGGGGTACCTGGCTTTTCTAGGCCTTCTCTGGTCCAATAGAGGTTTAGGTTTGCGTCTTTGATATATTGTCTCTCTCTGCCTTAACTCTCTTGTCCAACTATCATCCCATCGGTCCATTTTTTGAGTCACTTGAGAAAAAGTGACTCTATGTAATCGGTCAGTGTTAGTCTGTCCGGCTGGCCGGCCGGCCGGCCGTCCGTAGACACCACCTTAACGTTGGACTTTTCTCGGAAACTATCAAAGCGATCGGGCTCATATTTTGTTTAGTCGTGACCTCCAATGACCTCTACACTTTAACGATGGTTTCGTTGACCTTTGACCTTTTTCAAGGTCACAGGTCAGCGTCAAAGGAAAAATTAGACATTTTATATCTTTGACAAACTTTTCTCGGAAACTATCAAAGCGATCGGGCTCATATTTTGTTTAGTCGTGACCTCCAATGACCTCTACACTTTAACGATGGTTTCGTTGACCTTTGACCTTTTTCAAGGTCACAGGTCAGCATCAAAGGAAAAATTAGACATTTTATATCTTTGACAAAGTTCATCGGATGTGATTGAAACTTTGTAGGATTATTCTTTACATCAAAGTATTTACATCTGTAGCCTTTTACGAACGTTATCAGAAAAACAAGGGAGATAACTAGCCTTTTCTGTTCGGCAACACACAACTTAACGTTGGGCTTTTCTCGGAAACTATAAAAGTGACCGGGCTCAAATTTTATGTGAACGTGACTCATTGTGTTGTGTATAGCAATTTCTTCCTGTCCATCTGATGCCTCATATAATATTCAGAACTGCGAAAGTGACTCGATCGAGCGTTTGCTCTTCTTGTTTTTTTTTTAACAAATATTTTAATGACCATGAGCTAGAATAAGCGTGTGATCACAGAAATAAAAGCTTGTTCTTGTGTTTATGTGTATGTGTGTGTGTGTGTGTATGTGTGTGTGTGTGTGTGGGGGTGCGTATGTGTGTGTGTGTGTGCGTGTGTTCATGTGTGTGCGTATGTGTGTTTTTGACCGTACATGTAGTATCCATCTGTGTGTTTCACATTTTCCTGTGATATATACTTTGTGAAAAACTGGGCCTGTCTCTATTGATATATGATGCATGTGTGTAAGAGAGTGTTGGCATTGGTGTGACTGAAGCTGTTCTGACAGTGGTATGTTAAATACCAGGCCTCCCCCCCCCCCCCCCCCCCCTCTCTCTCTCTCTCTCTCTCTCTCTCTCTCTCTCTCTCTCTCTCTCTCTCTCTCTCTCTCTCTCTCTCTCTCTCTCTCTCTCTCTCTCTCTCTGTATATCTATATGATGTATGTGTGTAAGAGGGTGTTGGAATTGATGTGACTGAAGCTGTTCTGACAGTGGTATGTTAAATACCAGGCCTCCCCCCTCCCCCCCCCCCCTCTCTCTCTCTCTCTCTCTCTCTCTCTCTCTCTCTCTCTCTCTCTCTCTCTCTCTCTCTCTCTCTCTCTCTCTGTATATATATATGATGTATGTGTGTAAGAGAGTGTTGGCATTGGTGTGACTGAAGCTGTTCTGACAGTGGTATGTTAAATACCAGGCCTCCCCCCCCCCCCTCTCTCTCTCTCTCTCTCTCTCTCTCTCTCTCTCTCTCTCTCTCTCTCTCTCTCTCTCTCTCTCTCTCTCTCTCTCTCTCTCTCTCTCTCTCTCTCTCTCTCTCTCTCTCTCTCTGTATATATCTATATGATGTATGTGTGTAAGAGGGTGTTGGCATTGATGTGACTGAAGCTGTTCTGACAGTGGTATGTTAAATACCAGGCCTTCCACTCCATCGCTAAATGCGTGGCAGCCTTAACAGTCATGAGCCCCGGGGAAGCCGGCAAGGTCGTCACGCAGTTTGTCAACGATATCAAGGTCAGTGGTGTGTTACAAAGTTGTTGTTCATTGATAAATTGCTGGTCTCATGGGGAAATAGCAGTCATAGAACTTATGAATAATGCAGATGGGAGTTGAGGATACCAGAGGGTAAACTGATTCTGAAATTATTTTTCTTCTTCTTCGTCCATGGGCTGAAACTTCCACGGCTTTTACATGTATGACTGTTTTTCCCCGCCATTTAGGCAGCCATACGCAGCTTTATGGGGATGAAGTTATTTTGATTCGCTTTTACTTTATTTTTGATAAACCTTAGCTAGTTGGTCCCAGGTAGCACACCCATAGAACTTACAACTACTGCTTGCTGTTTCAGAATGCTAAGTCCACAGAATCTATTACGCTCTTTGCTCTGCTGGCTCTGGGAGAGATAGGCAGACACATGTAAGTGTTTGCACATACATTTCACAATCACTTTTGATGTAAATTATTTTGTTGTTTCCCCTTCTGTTGGGCATTGTACATTTGTTGATTTGGTGTGATTCTTTGTGTGTTTGTTGGTTTGTTTGCCTTTGACAGTGAGAACAAATTCAAAAAACAGATAAGACTAAATGTTTTAAAATTCAGGAAAAAATAACAACAGAAAATAACCTACAATTCTTGGTTTTTGACTCACATGCGAAGCAAAAGTGAGTCTATGTACTCACCCGAGTCGTCCGTCCGGACGTCCGGAAAACTTTAACGTTGGATATTTCTTGGACACTATTCAGTCTATCAGTACCAAATTTGGCAAGATGGTGTATGATGACAAGGCCCCAAAAAACATACATAGCATCTTGACCTTGCTTCAAGGTCAAGGTCGCAGGGGCCATAAATGTTGCCTAAAAAACAGCTATTTTTCCCATTTTTCCCATTTTCTCTGAAGTTTTTGAGATTCAATACCTCACCTATATATGATATATAGGGCAAAGTAAGCCCCATCTTTTGATACCAGTTTGGTTTACCTTGCTTCAAGGTCAAGGTCACAGGAGCTCTTCAAAGTTGGATTGTATACATATTTTGAAGTGACCTTGACCCTGAACTATGGAAGATAACTGTTTCAAACTTAAAAATTATGTGGGGCACATGTTATGCTTTCATCATGAGACACATTTGGTCACATATGATCAAGGTCAAGGTCACTTTGACCCTTATGAAATGTGACCAAAATAAGGTAGTGAACCACTAAAAGTGACCATATCTCATGGTAGAAAGAGCCAATAAGCACCATTGTACTTCCTATTTCTTGAATTAACAGCTTTGTGTTGCATGACCTTGGATGACCTTGACCTTGGGTCAAGGTCACATGTATTTTGGTAGGAAAAATGTGTAAAGCATGTGAGTCGTATGGGCTTTGCCCTTCTTGTTTTATTTTGACAGTGAGAGTGTATGGAGCGGATTTGTTAAGCTCACCAGAAGCATGTTTGTTCTCTTCTATAGACTATTGACTTATTGAAAGATATTAAGATATGAAGTTTTTATTTATTTTTCATGAAGTTCTTGTGTGTGCCTGTGAATTTTTCTTCAATAAAAGCAGAAACAAATATATCAAAGTAGCGCATTAGTGTTAAATTTATACACAGATATAAACAGACATTGACAACTGTAAACTGTGATTTTACACACTTGAGAAAGATGTATTGTGTGTTTGTAATGTTCGTGTACAGAACTGTAATTGTTTTCCCTTCATGTTTGCAGAGACTTGAGTGGGTATGGAGAGATACAGACTGTGATCATGGATTCCTTTGCCTCTCCCAGTGAGGAGGTCAAAACTGCTGCCTCTTACGCTTTAGGTCAGTTGCATGCTTTTGTGTGTGTATGTGAGAGAGGGAGGGAGACAGACCGTGGGGAGTGTAGTGTGCGTGTCTTTTTCTCTGTCTCTCTCGCTCGCTCTCTCTCTCTCTCTCTCTCTCTCTCTCTCTCTCTCTCTCTCTCTCTCTCTCTCTCTCTCTCTCTCTCTCTCTCTCTCTCTCTCTCTCTCTCTCTCTCTCTCTCTCTCTCTCTCTCTCTCTCTCTCTCTCTCTCTCTCTCTCTCTCTCTCTCTCTCTCTCTCTCTCTCACGCTCTCATTGCTTGTATCTTTCTTTTGACTTATTTTGTCATTGTGTTTGTTCTTCAATCTTGCTTTTCTTTTTTTCTCTTTCTCACTTGCTTGCTTTCTCTTTCTGAACAGCTGGTCTGTCTTTCTGTGTGCCAGTGCCTCTTACCTCTATACCCCCACTACCACTTCCTTGATTGCTGTCATCCTTCTTTGCCAATCTTAACCCCTTCACTGCCACAGTATAACAGCATTTTGGTATCGCTGTGTGCCAGGGCAAAATTTCGCTTTCTTCGGTAGGTTCACTAATCTGTTCACTGCTCGATCATTTATTGAGATATCTCTCAGATCTTTGGCATGTGTTTTGCTTATACCCTTGGCTATTATAGGATGACATGATCATTGGACTTTGTTTGTGATTGTTATACTAAAAATTGATATGACTAAGTGCCAAAAGGTGCGCACGAAAAGCGGACAAAGGGGCTAAAAAATAAAAGTTGACAAACACGACTGATATTGTGATTTTTGTTAAGACAACAGATACTGGAACCCAATTACGAAAAGAAAAGATAAATTTACCCAAATGATTTTACAAATAACGATAATTTTGTTCGTTATATCATTCAAAACGGCACTGAGTCATAGCATTAAGGTTATCTCGCACGTTTTTAAAGCTAGGGCTTTGAAACTTGGCACACAACCAAAGTATAATGACCTCCAGGTATGGTGCACATCACATTAAACAACATTGAATTTCAAGGTCACAGCGAGGTTAAATTTCCTTTGCAAACTGGAAAATTGTCGTTGTCACGTCTTACATGTTTTAATACTAGATCAGTTAGACTTTACATACTTCACATACTTTCAGCATTTTTATAAAACCTCATTAAAAGTGACCTGCTGGTTAATCTTTGTCAAAGTTCAAGGTCACAGCGGGGTCACATCTGGTCCAAATGTGGAATATTTTCAATTTATTCAGCGCGTTTATAGCACGAGCTTTGAAAATACACACAGTTCTAGTGTATAATGTTCACACTCGATTAAAGTCTGGTTGAAAAAGTCAAGGTCACAGCAGGGTCGCGTTGAGGTCAAACATATACATTTTTCAATGAGGTTTTCTCATATGTTTTTGAAGCTAGGGCCTTGAAACTTGGCACACTACGCAAGTTAAATTAAACCTCATCAAATTCCAAGGTCACAGTAAGGTTAAAGATCCTTTAAGGATATTTTCTAAAAAAAGGTGACCGCCTGGTTAATGTTTGTCAAATTTCAAGGTCACAGCAGTGCCATCTGGCTTAAACTTTGAAAAATTGTCAATTTCTTCAACTAGTTTTATAGTGTTTGAAGTCATTCACACATGATGAAAGTCTGGTTGATAAAATCAAACGTCAAGGTCGCAGCGGGGTCGCATTGAAGTCAGACACATACAATTGTCATTTTCATGAACGCCTTTTAAGCAACACCTTTGAAACTTCACACATTCCAAAGTTTTGATGTTGTTTGGTTATAATCAAAGTGTGGTCAATTTCCATGATTGAGAGCATTCAGAGGGGTCAAGTTGAGGTCACACAAAAAGTGATAATCTTTATAAGACTCACGTTTGCTGCTATTGCTCACTTGACATTGGTGAAAGTGCTTATTTTATAATTGTTGATTTTGATGTTTTGACCAATTAATATTACCAGGATCAACCATACCAGATTTCAAAGTCCAGAAGTTGTCAAACCTCTAACCTGTTGGAAGTTTCAAAGATTTAAGCATCAACAAATTTCAATTTGATTTGACCTTAAATAACAGATTTGACCTTAAATCTTAAAACAGATCAACCAGACTTTGGTTTTATATAAATTGAAGTTCAATACAATTTCCTTTTTTTTTTTACCCAAACCATAACGCCACTTTGACCTTGACATTTGACTAAGGTCGACCAGACTTGGTTCATGTTTGCTGGTGTTGTCCATTTGTAAATGTACTGATATCTGAAATATGACATGACTTATGTTTTGTCGTTCCATGCTACATGCAGTGTCCGAACAATCTCATTTTTACCCACACGAGACCCTGCTATGACCTTCACATTTCTCAAGGATCAACCTTGAATTCTCCATGTTGAACAATCATTAAGCAAAAGCGTTGTTTGAAGTTTGAAGGTTCTAGCTTCAAAAATCTCTGAAAAAATATGTTTCATCCGTTTTCTGAACCACATGTGACCCAGCCATGACCTTGAAATCTGACAAGGGTCAACAAGACTTTTACCATGCATGGGGGCGATTAAACCCCAAATGTGTGTGAAGTTTCAAGGTTTCAACTTAAAAAACGTCTGAGAAAAATATACATTTTCCTTTTTGGACAATGTGTTGCACGCAAGACAACACGTCGTGTTATCATTCTTTTACTTTAAGGTCGACTTGCGTGCCCGCTCTTTCGCTAATCTCAATTAAAATTCATCTTGGAAGTTCGGTTTTATTACGCTTTTAATTAAGAAGATTAAACTAAGACAACAAATAGTTAGGTTTACCCATTAAACTCAATAAGGTAGTGACATTTTATGTTGAACGCAAGATGGTGTCGCACGCAAGATCTGAAAAGATGTTGACGACATAATTTCAACACTTGATAGCGCATTCGTGGTTCGTGATTTCTTCACAAATTTTGAACACAGAATGTGTCACGTGGTTCCGTAGATGAAGTAGATCTTTGTACATGTAAATTTTGTTTTTAAAAGAAAATAACCGTTAATTACCGAACATTTTGTCGCACGCAAGATATGACGAAATTTTCAAATCGTTTTCAAAAATGCTGTTCAAAAGTTCTGCAGTCTTTGCTGGATTACTTGAAAGACAGCAGTTTGATACACCGTTATCGCTTGACGTGTCGACATCAATTCCAGAATTTTTGAAAAAGAAATTTAGTAAATATCTGCGATTGAAAAATGTATGCCGTGATGACGACACATCTTGCGTGCAACACCTTAAAATTCGGTTATCGAAAAAAAAAAATTCTCTCGAGATTTAGATTTGACGTTTGGTCTCGTCTGTAAAGCGATGTTTCAGGCATTCAATCAAACTAAATGCAATTCATTTGTGCTTCTTGTTATTTTTCTGTGGCATATTCAAAACACGAGGTATCACGATGTCCGTTTTCAGATGGCCGGTTTTGGCGTTATTTTTGACTTTAAACAAAGATAACTTCAAAACCGTTCAAGTCAGACACACGAAATTATGTCCACTATCTCTTCGCACATTCATCCACACACACACCAATTTTCAGCAGACACACGTTTTTAGAAACATTTTTATTGTAAAACAAAGTCGTCTTCTGTTCTGTGAGCACCTTTTGGCACTTAGTCATATAATGACAATTTTTGTCAAAAATTACAGTTTCCGGACTTACACACATTGCAGCACGTAAAACCACACAAAACACTGCTAAAACTGGTGTCAAACATCAGGTACTCACATCACAGCCCATAAAAGTATTCTTCTGTGTGGTAATCCATAAATCACTTCTTGTAGAGCTTCCAGAACACTGTATCGCTTGAAAACAGGTCTATGAGTTGAGGTCCGACTTTCGGCCGCCATTGTGAATGCTATAGATCGGTTCTACATTTCTAACACAGTTTTCACCACGTGGTACTAACTTATCCGAACGGTCTATGGAAAAGAACTGTGTTTAGAACCCCTACAAGTACTTGGACAGTGGTTACCTCCCATTTAGTTTTCAGAAATGTCCTGAAATGTTGCTGATGCAAATCCCACGTACTAGGTACGGTTATGGGCGTACGACAAACCGAAAATGACCACGCACCTAGTACGGGGTGGGCAGTGAAGGGGTTAATTTTTTTCATCCTTCCTTCCTTCCTTCTACTGTGTTACTTAGTTCAAACTGAAAGTGTCCCAATGTTTAATTATGGACAGAATACAATGAATCACACAAAAATAAGATTGTGCAGGTAAATTATTATAACTGAACCAGATGTCACCCTCTGTTTGTTTTTACAGGTAGTTTCAGCGTTTATTGTGCCTGGCCAGGTGTCGCCCTGTTATCTGTTACAATAAAGTTGTTTGTTTTTACAGGTAGTTTCAGCGTTTATTGTGCCTGGCCAGGTGTCGCCTTGTTATCTGTTACAATAAAGTTGTTTGTTTTTACAGGTAGTTTCAGCGTTTATTGTGCCTGACCAGGTGTCGCCTTGTTATCTGTTACAATAAAGTTGTTTGTTTTTACAGGTAGTTTCAGCGTTTATTGTGCCTGACCAGGTGTCGCCTTGTTATCTGTTACAATAAAGTTGTTTGTTTTTACAGGTAGTTTCAGCGTTTATTGTACCTGGTGTGACGCTGTTATCTGTTACAATAAAGTTTGTTGTTACAGGTAGTGTTAGCGTGGGCAACCTGCCCAAGTTCTTACCTTTTGTTCTGCAAGAGATTGAAAACCAGCCCAAGCGACAGTACCTGCTGCTGCATTCACTCAAAGAGGTATGAATTTGTTTTAATTTATTTTATCAAAAAGCCCATACTTCAGGTAAAAAGGTGAATTAGCTCGTTAAAAGAGCAGGGGGCCCCACCCAGTCTGGCCCGAGCTAGCGTGGATTGCTTCCCCTGCTTTGTGGACACATTGCTTGTGTCTTTTATTTTGTCTTCTATCCTGCAGTTATTGTTTCTTGAGACCGATTATTCAATGAGCATCTTCAGCGTGATTATGTGCACTTTATTTCTAGGTCTTCAACGTGATTGTATTCACTTAATTTCTTTTCATTATCATCTTCAGCAAGATATATTCACTTCATTTATTTAAATTATTATATTAAACGTGATTATCTTCACTTAATTTGTTTTAATGACCATTTTCAGCGTTACCTCAGGTGGGGTGAGGAGAGACAGAGCAAAAGTGGTTGCATATGTACGTTGTTGAGCATGTTGTTGGTGATGTTTCAGATCATCAGCTGTGAGTCGAGCTCTCAGGGTGGCGTGGAGATCCTCAAGTCCTACATCAACACCATCTGGTCAGTCCATGTTTCCACTACACTTATTGCAACTTTTTAACCTGTGTGTAGACAGGACTTTGTGGTGCAGATCAGAAAATACTTGTGAAGATCCTTGATACTTAAAAACTCCCAGGAAAATGATGGGTGGCTTCAGTCCCTGGCATTTGTGCAATGGTGTGATAATCCATTGTTATTTGGATTATGATATGCTATGTAGCAGATATCTCGGATTAAAAAGATTGTAAGATTTGGACATTTGAATCAAACGACAACACCACAGTGACCAGGTTTGGTACATTCTTAATCACTATTTCAACAGCTTGTCGCTACCTTCTTGGAGTTCTTCAGGAAGTTAAAAAGTAAGGAATCAAGATTTGGGGTCAGAAAGATTTGCAAGATTAGGGTCAGAAAGATTAGTAAGATTAGGGTCAGAAAGATTTGTAAGATTAGGGTCAGAAAGATTAGTAAGATTAGGGTCAGAAAGATTTGTAAGATTAGGGTCAGAAAGATTTGTAAGATTAGGGTCAGAAAGATTTGTAAGATTAGGGTCAGAAAGATTTGTAAGATTAGGGTCAGAAAGATTTGTAAGATTAGGGTCAGAAAGATTTGTAAGATTAGGGTCAGAAAGATGAGTAAGATTAGGGTCAGAAAGATTTGTAAGATTAGGGTCAGAAAGATGAGTAAGATTAGGGTCAGAAAGATTTGTAAGATTAGGGTCAGAAAGATTTGTAAGATTAGGGTCAGAAAGCATACTTGAGTCTATGTATTAGCAGATTATTGTCGTAACTTGTTTCAAAAATGGCACCTGAAACTGGGACACCCCTCTGCAAGAGTTTGAAAATCAAGCATATCAGTTCAGTAAGAAAACAAAAACAGGTTGAATGATTTTAAACACTGCTAACATTTAACAAGGACACAGTATGTAAGATGTGAACTGAATTTCTCTCTGATTTTTTGATGTCTTATAAGGGGAGTTCCAGTGAATTGAAATATATGAGTACAGTAAGAAAACAGCAACAGCTTGAATGATTTTGAACACTGCTAGCAAAGACTCAGCATGTAACAATTGTACTGAATTCGTCGATTTTTTGTAGGTCTTAAAAGGGGGGTTCCATTGTATAGAAAAATATTAGTACACAAAGAAAACAACAACAGCTTGAATGACTTGAGACACTGCTAAGAAACGCAGCATGTAAGAATTGTACTGACCATGACAGGACGATGCTGTTCCACAACTGCGAGTGTCCGGAGGAAGGGACGCGCAACGTGGTGGCCGAGTGTCTGGGCAAGCTGACCCTGATTGACCCCGCCACGTTGCTAGGCAACCTGCAGCAACACCTGGCTGACCAGTCCCCCCTTACTCGCTCCACCGTCGTCACCGCCGTCAAGTTCACCATCTCCGACCAGGTGTGTGCATTAATAGGTGTTATGCCTGTGCGTGTGTGTGTGTGATGGCCATACGAGTTTCCATTGTCTAAGGTCCATGCCTTTGCTGTGCTCAGTGAAAGTGGTATCTGTTTACATAGTATGTAACTTATCTCCCAAGTCTTCATTTGGTTACGTACCGCCTAAAACGTGTCATTAATCAGTGAATGTGTATACATGTTTGTCTGTTTGTCTGTTTGTCTGAAGCAACAGTCTTTATCATCCTCTCTGCACACACACCAAACTACTCCAGAGTAGATTTGTACATGCACAAGCAGAAATGCAAGAAGCAGTTATTTAACCCCTACACTCCCTTTCTGGCTTTGCACCTAATCTGTCATGCTCATTTTGTTATCTCCATTTCTTTTGCTCTCTTCATCTCATTTACGCTTTCTTTCATTATTTAATTTGTATTCCGTCCTCAATATCTATCAATGTTGAGATAAAAACATGGCTTTGGGAAGTCCTGTTTCCCTGTAGTGATTTGTGGAGACGCTAGACGGCGTTGCCATGGCAATATCCTGGCAACGGCTCCTTGAGTCTCCCACAGTAACACGGCTCTCTGATGACTGCACGGTGTCAAGTTAATGCTGCGGACAGATACGGGGCCTACAGTCTTGCACATCTTGTACATTGTGTTGTCCAGATGTTGTTTTATGTGAACAAGCGTATGAACTGTTTCAATGGGAACTAGTTACTAACTTTGCAGCATTTCTGATGTCATACATCCATTTCTCTTGAAAATACCTTTACAATGATATGCTTCTTGACCATGTTATGTGCCAGAGTTACGTCAGGAATGGCCTCAATATTTGATTAGCCGCCATCTTGAATACCGAAAAGTCAGAAATGGGACATCCCATCTGGGTGTCTCCTTATATGTTATCTGAAGACGCACGACATTTGTGCTATCATCCCATTGATGTGTTCATAGTAGAACAAAGCAAGTCACTTATGTGTAGATTTATACACACACAAGCAAAAATGCTAGAAACAGTTCTAAAACCCATACCCTCCATTTCTTGCTCTTTGTTCTGTCTATTCTTACTTTAGCATTTGCTCATTTTGTGATCTCATTTCTCACTTTCGTTTTCTCTTTTTATCTCATTCACACTTTGTTTTACCATTTAGGTTTTGTCTTACCCTCATGAAATCAATTAGTTTTGAGACAAGAGCATAGCTTTGGGAACTTCTTTAGTGATTTGTGGAGGCGCTAGACGGCGTTGCCATGGTAATATCCTGGCAACGGTTCCTTGAGTCTCCCACAGTAACACGGCTCTCTGATGACTGCACGGTGTCAAGTTAATGCTGCGGACAGATACGGGGCCAACAGTCGTATACCATCTTCGAGTTCTACATTGTGCAGTTTAGATGTTGTTTTATGTGAACAAACGTTTGAACTGTTTCAATGGGAATTTGTGTTTTGGTTTAAACAATGTTTTATTTCCATTTACTTGTACAGGAAATGTACATACATTTATGAATATGAAAACAACAACAGGCCTTATATGGCTTTTGGTGGTGATTTGTGTTTTAACTGTGATAGAGAACTAAAATGAGCGAGAATTTATGAAGCTCAGTTTCGTATATTTTGCGTAGTCTTTTTGTCCCTGGGGAGTTTGTACAAGTACAAGGAAATTGGGGCTACCATCTTTGGGGATAGTGTGCAGCGACTTAATTGCACTATCCAGTCATTATATTGTTTCTTTTGATAGAATTTACAAAAAGTTACAGGAATCTGTTGTTTTCTGATGCTCTAAGCTCAACTGTGTTTAGGGCTAAGTTCTATTATGATTATGCTCTTTACCAGGTGAACAGCAGTTTAATACATTAACTCTCAAGTGAATGACGGAGATCTGGCTACAGAATCGTCAGATCGTGGAATCTCAGTTAATTTGATTTTGTTTTGTGTACTTCTTTCAGCCTCAAGCTGTGGATCCCATGCTGAAGAACTGTATCGGGGATTTCCTGAAGACACTGCAAGACCCCGACCTGAATGTTCGCCGGGTGGCCTTGGTGACCTTCAACTCTGCCGCTCACAACAAACCCAGCCTTATCCGCGACATGCTCGACTCGGTCTTGCCACACCTGTACAACGAAACCAAAGTTAGGGTGAGTGTGCCGGGCTGTTTCTTCGTGTGACTTATGGCATGTTAACAGCAATTGATCGCTTTTTTTACTTCAAATTGTGCTGCCCACACGAAGCCAGTCTTATTTGCCCCATACTGGACACATGTTTTCAAAGGAAGAAAAGTTAGTGTGAGTGTTCTCACTTTGTTAGGGTTAACAGCCCTGAAAGTCCAACAAATGGTGTACTGGCCTTTGGCTAGTGATTCTGAAAAATTACTAGCCAGAGAGCAAACTTTACTAGCCAAACCAACAATTTGTTTCAGCAACTTTAATCGCATTTGGTGAGTAGATGAATATTTCTACTCACCAGTTACATGTTTCTACTCGCCATGGCGAGTAAAATACTCGCCACTTTTCAGGCCTGGTTAATTACACTGACATAGGATGAGTGTAGCTACAAAGACTCAGCCACAGAACTAATGATTTTAGTGTATATGTGTGTGTGTGTGTGTGTGTGTGTGAGCATGCGCATGCATGCAAGCATACAGGTGTGTGCGTATTATCTTTCTGTATGCTCAAGATTTTGCATGATGTGTTAGTTGGCTTATCAGCTGATTGTGTTTGTGATGATTTCAGAAAGAGCTGATACGAGAAGTGGAGATGGGTCCTTTCAAACACACACTGGACGATGGTCTCGACATCAGAAAAGTGAGTTGAACCACCGTGATTTGATTCTGGTGTCTCGGTACCAGGGTCAGGTGACACAGCAAAATCATTGATAATTACATGCAGGATGCAAAGAAGGGGTAGATCACGTCTTCATTTTAATGCTTCTTATTCTGTCGGTTGCTAGGAGACTAGTTCTGCATACTAACTCTCACGTCCTGTTGTTCACCTCAACATAGTAGCGAAGTAAGACGACGAGTAGAAACCAAGAGGAAAGAAACCAAGTCCAAAAGACTAAGTAACCACGGCTGAAAACAGCCAGAGCGTACGAAAAAGCGACCACCTTGACTGAGCGCTGAGTTTGGAATGAATACAAAGGGCGGCGTATGCGCACGCATACGGAAGACAGATTCAGTATTGGTCTGGCTTCAATACCAGTATGGGTATGGGTCACTCTTTTTTTAGAGTTGTCTCCCTTGTTACCAAGGGGACGCGTACAGCGTTACCAGCACTGAACTAGGGTTAATTGCTCTATGTGAGTTGGGTAAGTATATTAATCAAATGAAAATGTATCACTAAAATTTTTGAATGCTTACTTCCCTTTATTCGAAGATAGTGTCATTGGCTCTGTGCCTTGCCTGGGTATAATTGACAATAGTGTCATTGGCTCTGTGCCTTGCCTGGGTATAATTGACAAGGACTGCTTGTTGTGTGTTCCAGGCAGCATTTGAGTGCATGTACACCCTGCTGGACTCGTGTCTAGACCGACTGGACATCTTCGAGTTCCTGCAGCACGTGGAGGATGGTCTCAAGGACCACTACGACATCAAGATGCTGACCTACCTCATGCTGGTCAGACTGTCCAACCTCTGTCCTAACGCCGTCTTACAGCGTGAGTGTGTGTGTGAAGAGAGGGGGTGGATAAGTGGCCTGAAGGACCACTGTGGGATCAGTTTCCACACGGTCACTGACCAGTGTTAGTTAACATGCTGCAGCGTGTGTTGTTTTTTCCCCTTGTGAAAGTATTTGACATAGTTTCGCTGATACACAATGACCCAGCCATGTCTAGTAAACCAACTCCATGACTACTTGACGCTTACCTCCAGCTCAGGTGCCTTGGTGGCTGGGAGCTTGAGAACAATAACCATCGCTCTCTTGTGGCAGCCCTTTTCCCTCTTTTTTTTAAATTTTATTTTTGTATCATCTTAAGTCGGGGTAACAACCTGGTAACATGCCCCTAACATTTCACGGTTAGGGCGTTAAAAAATTCATTGATCATCAATTGACACAGTTATTTACCTTCTTAGTAGCTGGGAGTTTACTCTCAAGCGCTGAAAAGTGTCAATAAAGATGCTCAAATGTGTGTTGTGTTTCCCTGCAGGACTGGACCGGCTGGTGGAGCCGCTGAGAGCCACATGTACGACCAAGGTCAAGGCGCACTCCGTCAAGCAGGAGTTTGAGAAACAGGACGAGCTCAAACGCTCCGCTCTGCGTGCCGTCGCCGCTCTTCTCAACGTGCCTGACGCAGGTAAGGAACATCACAGCTGTGGGGCTTGAAATCAGGCTCGGATCCACAAATTTCAGAGGAAACCTGATAGGTTTTCCGAGGAAGAAAAATGATCTCCACGGGAATAAAAAAAATCCTGTCCCCCCCAACCTTATAAAAAAAAAAGGCCTTGGATAGAAGGATCACTTTATATAGACTTAGTACACAAGTCCTGATCAAAGAGGCCTTGGATAAAAGGATCACTTTATATAGACTTAGTACACAATTCCTGATCAAAAAGGCCTTGGATAAAAGGATCACTTTATATAGACTTAGTACACAAGTCCTGATCAAAAAGGCCTTGGATAAAAGGATCACTTTATATAGACTTAGTACACAAGTCCTCATCAATGTGCTATATTTTTGTGATTGTGACATTGCCAAAAATTATAATTCCGATTTTTTTCAGCAAGTTTCCACATTTTTAGCATTTACTCACTTTGAAAACCATCACTTTATTATTGCAAAAATGAGGATGACATTGACAAATTAACATCATACAGCGATTCTAGGGTGTTCAAAGTACAAAAAAATGCTGAGAACCCAAAACACGTCATAGAACGATTTGGGACCAAAATTCCTCGCCACCTGTTGTTCATGTTCTTGTTTGTTGCGCCTGTTTCCTCAAAGCTAACTTTCTGAGCTAAAGTCTGTCATGTAAATGACCCTTCTCTACTCCTTTGGTTTCAGACAAGAGCCCCCAGATGAACGACTTCTTGCAGCAGATCAAGGGGACGCCCGAGCTGAACGCCATGTTCGACAACATTCAGAAAGACGCTCTCACCTCCACAGAGATCGTTTCCATGGATACCAGTTGAAGTCTCTCTCTGTGTGGCAGCTTGGCAACTGTCCTTAAAGTAGCCCTGCTCGGAAACGCGCGGTTGTCATGGTGATGCTCCATAGAGACAAACAAAGAGGAACTCTGGAGATTAGAAGGTCGTGTGGAGGTGAAGGTTAAACTCCCCGTGGTGCAGAGTGACTTCCCTTGGTGTTTAATAGCGGAAAATAATCTGTGAGGATTTTTGGAACTCACTTGTCGATTGGTCATTTGACAGATGCTTGATTGTCTATGATTGATCATTTGACAGATGTTTGTATAACTGTTGAGTGAATCTTTTGAAGAACTACCCAGCCTGTGAGATTGAAATAACTTTGTTGCGCTGTGTGATTGATGTTTGCATTAAGCAGAAGCACTAGGGTTGCCTCTGTGATTGGCATTAACAACTGCCTGTAAGATAATTCATTGTCACAGCTCCAGAATTATAAAGAGAGTGAGAGAAGTGTGGGAAGGGGTGGGTGGAACAGAGTGAGAGAAGTGTGGGAAGGGGTGGGTGGAAGAGAGCGTGTTAATGAAAGACAAACAATGAAAGTTGTAAAACAGGTGAACTTGCTCTCTTGTTCTTTTTTGCTGCTGCACTGACATTGTACCATTTTCATGAAACTAATATTTTGACACTGTACAGTGTCAACTGTACCGCAATGTTAAGATTGTGATGTCTTCACAATGTAAGATGCCTGTTTGAAGCAGGATTTTCAGTCGGATGGGAGAATCAAAGTCGAGATGTGTCCTCGGTGCTGCATGGGTCACATTCACAGTCATTACAACCTTCCGACGGGCGCAATGGCTTGGCGGTAAGACGCCGGCCTCCAAAGCGGAAGGTCGTGGTTTCGAATCCCGGCCGCACCTGATAGGTTAAGCTGGAGATTTTTCCGATCTCCCAGGTCAACTTATGTGCAGACCTGCTTGTGCCTTATCCCCCTTCATGTGTACACGCAAGCATAAACCAAGTGCGCACGGAAAAGATCATGTAATCCATGTCGGAGTTCGGTGGGTTATAGAAACACAAATATACCCAGCATTCTTCCTCCGAAATGGCGGGGGAAAAAACTGTCATACACGTACAAATCCGTGGGAGTTTCAGCCCACGAACCCAGAAGAAGATTACAACCTTTCTTCTTTCAAACCTCCATTGTAGTTATTTTAAATTTGAAAAACAGACCCATCTATATTGATTTGGAAGTGGCAAGCCTCACCCTGTGTGTGCAAGTCATTGCATTTACTCATTTAGTTCAGGTTTGAGATAAAGTAAGCAGATATTTCAATTTTTGCCTTATGTTTGATTTGTGAAACTTTATTTTCTCCTTTTTACATTTAGTCAAGTTATGACTAAATGTTTTAACATCGAGGGGGGAATCGAGACGAGGGTCGTGGTGTATGTGCGTGTGTCTGTGTGTGTGTGTGTGTGTGTAGAGCGATTCAGACTAAACTACTGGACCGATCTTTATGAAATTTGACATGAGAGTTCCTGGGTATGAAATCCCCGAACGTTTTTTTCCTTTTTTTGATAAATGTCTTTGATGACGTCATATCCGGCTTTTCGTGAAAGTTGAGGCGGCACTGTCACGCCCTCATTTTTCAACCAAATTGGTTGAAATTTTGGTCAAGTAATCTTCGACGAAGCCAGGACTTCGGTATTGCATTTCAGCTTGGTGGCTTAAAAATTAATTAATGACTTTGGTCATTAAAAATCGGAAAATTGTAAAAAAAAAAAATAAAAATGTATAAAACGATCCTAATTTACGTTCATCTTATTCTCCATCATTTGCTGATTCCAAAAACATATAAATATGTTATATTTGGATTAAAAACAAGCTCTGAAAATTAAATATATAAAAATTATTATCAAAATTAAATTGTCGAAATCAATTTAAAAACACTTTCATCTTATTCCTTGTCGGTTCTTGATTCCAAAAACATATAGATATGATATGTTTGGATTAAAAACACGCTCAGAAAGTTATAACAAAGAGAGATACAGAAACGCGTGCTATCCTTCTTAGCGCAACTACTACCCCGCTCTTCTTGTCAATTTCACTGCCTTTGCCATGAGCGGTGGACTGACGATGCTACGAGTATACGGTCTTGCTGAAAAATGGCATTGCGTTCAGTTTCATTCTGTGAGTTCGACAGCTACTTGACTAAATGTTGTATTTTCGCCTTACGCGACTTGTTGACTATTCCATTCTCATACCTACATTTGATGTATGAAGCAGCAACAGGTTCGCTACTCTTGTCAGAAAATATCGGAGTTATCTTACAAGTGACAACATTATTGTTTAAAGCAGTATGATAATGAGTTAGGGCTATTAGTTGAAATCGAGCAAGTATGACCTTTATTGCTAAAGATCTCCTGGTTTTGTTTCGGAGTAATTTATCTGAGTAAGTATGTTTTGTTGCGATTGATGTTGGATTCCTGTTATACATTTTCTTTAGTGTGATATCACTGAATTTTGTTTTTATTGTTATTAGGAATAGAAGGGAGAGGTAATCAGTGCTGAAACATGTCAGTGAAGCTGGATTACAAATATATTACAGGCATGTCACAGATTTATTTTCATCAACAAATTTTCCCAAATGGCCATAAGATTTTTGGTGTTTGGCGGAAGTTTTAAGGCCTCACCTTTCCCCAACCCCCCGCGGGTTAGGGGGAAGAATTTACCCGATGCTCCCCAGCATGTCGTAAGAGGCGACTAACGGATTCTGTTTCTCCTTTTACCCTTGTTAAGTGTTTCTTGTATAGAATATAGTCAATGTTTGTAAAGATTTTAGTGAAGCAGTATGTAAGAAATGTTAAGTCCTTTGTACTGGAAACTTGCATTCTCCCAGTAAGGTCATATATTGTACTACGTTGCAAGCCCCTGGAGCAATTATTTGATTAGTGCTTTTGTGAACAAGAAACAATTAACAAGTGGCTCTATCCCATCTCCCCACACCCCCTTTCCCCGTCGCGATATAACCTTCGTTAAACACCAAATAAAGAAAGAAACACCTTTCCCCAAATGCTATTAAAAATACCAAAAGAACATTAAGGTTATTGGCAATTTGAAAGAAGGTTTTTTTCACTACCCCTGCCAGAGAACATCCCAGCTCAAATGAAGGTTTCCTCTGAAAATGGAGTATGGCGGGGTAAAAACGATCATACACGTACAAACCCTCGTGTGCAAATTTACACACAAATGAATGTGGGGGTGTTAGCCCAGGAATGCAGAAGAAGAAGAAATAAGTGGTTGACTTTGTATTTTTGTAAAAGAGTGAATAGAATAAAACCAACTATATGTGTCATACCACACTGGTACACACACTATCTAAATAACTACCATTAGGTATGACTCATTAATATTTGCTTGAGTGTGTGAGTTGTTCACAGAATGTCTGAGTGACTGATTGATTTGGTTCCCTGTGTTTAGTATTGTGCTTAATTGATTAATTAATTGTTAATTGCGAGTTAGTATCCGTCGAGCTCCTGTCTCTTGCAGCGAAGGAGCCGTGCTGGTATGGAAAGTTTTCTTGGCTTTTTCAACAGAAAGCGGATTATAACTTTGTTTACTGCATGTTGGTGTCTCTTGTGGTTTTGACTGGATGTTGCCATGTGTGAAATTGCTGATATTGCATTTTGTATGCAGAGCCACACACACACACACACACACACACGCACACACAACCATTTTGCTTGCACATAATCCGGTGAGCAGAGGATATGTATTATAAGCACTGACACCAACACATTATTCATACATATGTGCCATTAATGAAGAACAGTTTTATAACTGTTGCAGACACACACACACACACACACACACTTTCTTTTACCATCAACATCATTTTGTTGTTAAAGAAATAACTTTCACAGGAGTTACCTCCCTTATTGGGAACATTCTAGATACTTGAGCAGTCAGGACCCGGCTGGTGTTTCTGATCTCCCCATCAGAGTTACCTCCCTTAATGTATAACCAAGTAATAGTTACCTCCCTCCGGAACTGTCCGGTCTTTTTTTCTTTCTTACTTTCTTCCCGTCATAGGAGCAATAGAGAGTCTCTAATATCACACACACACACACTTACATCTATTTTTATCTACTATATATATATATATAGATTATTTAAATTGTATTTTAATTAACTTGACTTCTAATTCTATTTCTTCTTGTTATTAATCAAGTTACCCTCAATGGGCGAGGGCCGGATGAAAAAAAGCATGTTTACATTGCTTATTCTGTTGCCCTAGTTCAATTCAATTCAATTCAATTCTCTCTCTCTCTCCTCCCGTCCTACCCCCCCCCTCCCACCTACCCCACTGTACGAGAGAGAGACATCCTCAAAGTCGGGACAACTTTTTCAAGGTGGGGCTGGAACGTTCCCCGATCTGAGACTGATGCTTCACTGGTGACTCCAACTCCCTGTAATACAACAACGACTGTTTCAAGCTTCCGTCCGGCATCCGAGCGCTCATGGGAAGGAACCCAACCCTCTGGAACCCGGCTCGGTCCAGGATTTTGCAAATGCCGATGTTGTCTTTGAAGGTATCGCTGTAGACGCTGATGTAGCCGAGCCGGGCGGAGATTTGCTTCATCATCCGCAAGCAGAACTCACCGATGCCTTTCATGCGTTCCTCGCGCTTGACCACGAGATAGCCGTCTGCCACGGTGCCTTGCCCGCGGTAAAACTTGCTGTCCACAATGACGAAAGCGGCGATGGGATTCCCCATGGTGGAGCCCTGCGCGCAGATTTTGAACATTTTACCGTTCTCCGACTGCACCACTTTCAGGAAGTATTTCTCCGTGGGGAATTCATCGACGCCGAAACCTTCACCGCGTAACGCCGCCTCTTGGACCAGGTTGAAGACTTCGCTGACCTGGTAGTCTGTCACCATGGAGACAGTCACGTGACAGCCGTTGGGAAGCGTGGCGTGGAGAGGTAGGAACATGGCGGAAGTGGTGGTGGTGGTGGTTGTCAATGTTGTTGGTGGTGATGTGGATCTTGGCGACGTGGTTGCTGCTGTCTCTGACGCTGGTGGTGGTGGTGTCGCTGTTGTCTGCCGGCTTCTCACCATCATTCACCTGCACCGGATGCGCCGAAGTAGTCCGCCTGGAACACGCAGTTAGAATCGGTAAAAGCCCCTTTCACACTGCCTTAAACAAAACTGCGGATAGCTGTGGACGGCACTGACTCTGACTGACTCGGTTTGATATGCACGAGGAAAACAAGGAATGACTGTCCTTTTAGTCAAGTTTTGACTAAATGTTTTAACGTAGAGGGGGGAATCGAGACGAGGGTCGTGGTGTGTGTGTGTGTGTGTGTAGAGCGATTTCTTTGTTTGTTTATTTGTTGCTTAACGTCCAGCCGACTACGCAGAGCCATATCAGGACGAGGAAGGGGGGGTGAAAAGGGCCACTTGTCAAGCGATTCCTGTTTACAAATGCACTAACCCATTACTTGTGTCCCAACAGGCTTTAGTAAAACTAAATTAATACCTACTGGAAGATTACCAGTTTTCAGTATGTTAAAATAGGCTTAACCTATCTACTGCTGGACTTACATCAGAACACTAACAGATTAAACTATACATGAATCGCGAGACAAGCGGCAAGAGAAGAGATTTTTGGAAAAAATACAGGTGAATGAGCAAGAAGGCAGAAAAAAGAAAAGAATTCATGAAGAAAAAGAGAGGTGTAGAGCGATTCAGAGAAAACTACTGGACCGATCTTCATGAAACTTGACATGAGAGATCCTGAGTATAGTATCTCCAGACGTTGTTTTCATTTTTTTTGATAAATGTCTTTGATGACGTCATATCCGGCTTTTCGTGAAAGTTGAGGCGGCACTGTCACGCTCTCATTTTTCAACCAAATTGGTTGAAATTTTCGTCAAGTAATCTTCGACGAAGCCCGGACTTTGGTATTGCATTTCAGCTTGGGGGTCATTCTCCAAAGCTGCGTACCGCCGATACCACTTCTAAAAATAGATGCAATGTGAACAAAGTTTAAAACTTTTTCCAATTTTTTTGTGTGCAGACTATAGAAGAATATTGTAAGAGACAATATTTAACTATTTTTGTTTCAAAATGTTGGTCTGTGTTTACTCAGTTGAATGAATGGTGTTCATTCGTTTGCAAAAAATGGGTGGTCGTTTTGTGACATGAAAAAGCTGACTGAAAGTGTTGGTCAGCAAACTGAACAGAATCATTATAACTGATCGTTTCCAGCATAACATTATCATGTGATGTTACTTTTCTCATGCTGTGAAAGTTTGTTTTAAAAATATTTGTTAATCTTGCCAAAATTGGCATTCTTCTTTACGATCAACAACGTAACACTCTGTTTCCCACATGCACACGCTTTGTTTTGCAACCATACAGCAAGCTCCGAAATCTGGGTGGTACTACTTTTTGTCTCGAACACATGTCCACTGTGTTCCTTGTGTGTACGCGCAATGAGAAACACTAAGGTTGAGCTAACAAAAAATATTTCGTTGTGTAATGCTATTACCCAGTTTTGTTTCCAGTTTCTGATGTTACGGTTGTTATCAAAACATTTTACTAGATCGTACAAAAGACAAAATATTTCAGAACTATTTTGACACACATTCCCTCTACTACCAAGCGGAAGGATATAATGCACTTCGGCTGACCACGCGGTTTACATCGCCAGCGAGATTCAGTTTGAATTTGGGTTCTGATTGTGTTGCATGTGTGACGTTGTTATCCCGACACTTCTGTGCTGATCTAAAGGTAGGTTTACAGCAAATTCTATGCATATAAATGCTTATGCATTGTTTAAATAAATAACTGTATGATTGTTCTTTACGTTCGGCTAAGATGAGTGTGCTCTTGACTTGACAAAATACCGAACTTGATCTGAACGCAGTTTCATACTTGATTTCAGCAGTCAGTAAATTTTTGGATCTCCGGCGAAACTTTTCAAACTTGTGCTCCGATACTTTTTGTAACAATAGATAGCATTTTTTTTGGTGCAGATTTTGCTTCTGTAACTTTTCAACAGTATTATTCATATACGCGCCTTGATTGAATACTTTCTTGCTTCGATTTAAAATTTCTCATCAACCTCGTAACGAGGCCTCGGAAGACCGGATGGCTGACAGTCTCCCGATTCTTTGTGACGAAGTTAGCCCGATTGTAGGGTATTAAATCGGACACACAATCTTTTTCAGAAGCCAAACGTGTATCAATCACGGCTGTATTTTATGTTGTTTTTAACTTCAAAAAACTGTTCGGGAATTTGGGTGATTTATTAGATCTAGTGCGGTTGAAAATGGCCTCACAAGACTTGTAGGTATGTTACAAAGTGCGCACGCAGCTCAATTTTTGATGTCATTGTAAATGGCCCCCCATTTTCTGATCACTCACACTGGCTCAGTTTTGGGGTCCTCTTTTCTATTCTTTTCCAAATTTACATCACATGGGCACCCTGTCGATGACGTAGAGCACATTCTTGACTTTAAGATTGAAAGATGGCGAGTCCAACACTGTCGAGCTCGCCGGCCAGAATATCGGGCGAAGAAGACACACAAGAGGTACTTTTATAAAACAATTTATGGCCTTTGAACTCTTATGAGACCCCCTCTGAACAGTTAGTTTGACCATTTTCCTGCTGTTTCCCAAAGTTTCAAGTCGATAAAGCGATGCGAAGTACCTTTTAACGGATGCGCCGCTTTGCGCCCGGATTGTCACCCATTTTGTATTCACATCCAACATGGCGGTCGGTAAAGTTCGTCTGCTCTCAGTTTCATACTAACTTACTTTTTTTTTTATAGTTGTTTTAGAGCTCTGAACCTTTCTTTTGATACCAAATTGAACAATATTGATAAACAAATGTGTGAGTTACAGATAATTTTAGCTGAAAAATGTCAAAAAATTAATGGTTTCAATTTATCCTCTTTGCCTCTATTACGAATTTTATTACTTTAAAAATTCATAACTCGGGTTACACTTATCCAATCTCAAAGTTATATATACCATTGGAATGCTGATTTTTTGCTCTTTCAAGTGATATAGATCAAAATGTTAAATGAAGATTTTGAATTTTTTTGTAACAGATCTCGTTCGTAACTCGGAACCGTTAGAATGATGTTCTTCGTTACGATGTTGAAAAAGAGTCGTCAAAGTCGCTTTACAGTTTCGTGCAAGTTCTTAAAAACGGCAGTGTTTATTTCACTTCTTTAAAAGACATTTCTGCATTACTTTCGGGCAGTCGAGAGGCTACTATTTTGCAGCGTTGTTTTGATTTGTGTTTCTTCATTGTCAACGTCACGCGGACCCGACTCGTCGCCATCTTTGTAACGATGCTGATGCGATGTCAAAAGATTGCCGTGTGCTTGAATCTTTTTTTATTTAGCCTTTTGATTTCAAAGAATAATCCGGTTTTTTTTTCTTTGTGTATTGTTCTGAAAGTGCTGAACCAGTCGCCTGTCTACCCTGCCCCTAACCAGTCGCCTGACGGTCCTGCCCCAGACAAGTCACCTGTCTACCCTGCTCCAGACAAGTCACCTGTCTACCCTGCTCCAGACAAGTCACCTGTCTACCCTGCTCCAGACAAGTCACCTGTCTACCCTGCCCCTAACCAGTCGCCTGACGGTCCTGCCCCAGACAAGTCACCTGTCTACCCTGCTCCAGACAAGTCACCTGTCTACCCTGCTCCAGACAAGTCACCTGACGGTCCTGCCCCAGACAAGTCACCTGTCTACCCTGCTCCAGACAAGTCACCTGTCTACCCTGCCCCAGACAAGTCACCTGACGGTCCTGCCCCAGACAAGTCACCTGTCTACCCTGCTCCAGACAAGTCACCTGACGGTCCTGCCCCAGACAAGTCACCTGTCTACCTTGCTCCAGACAAGTCACCTGTCTACCCTGCTCCAGACAAGTCACCTGACGGTCCTGCCCCAGACAAGTCACCTGTCTACCCTGCTCCAGACAAGTCACCTGTCTACCCTGCTCCAGACAAGTCACCTGACGGTCCTGCCCCAGACAAGTCACCTGTCTACCCTGCTCCAGACAAGTCACCTGACGGTCCTGCCCCAGACAAGTCGCCTGACTGCCCTGCCCAAGACCAGTGACCCAGACCAGTCGCCTGTCTACCCTGACACAGACCAGTCGCCCGACTGCCCTTCCCTGCCCCCTTCAATCTCGCCAACCAATACTTCTCAAGTGAGTGAAGGATGCTTCATTGAAGTACCTTTGCTTGGTCGTCAGAGAACTGTCTTTTTCTACGCCAAAGTTATTGACGTTGACAGTAGTGGGGACCTGCTTCTTCACTATCCGAAGCTGAAGCCAGACACTAACAGTTATGTATGGGCAGACAAGGCATGGCTCCCTGCCAGCAGCGAGCACAAAGCTGTTCCAGCACCCAGACTAGCCCCTGGTCGAGGCATTGCATTTGTTTTTGACAAGTGAATGTTTTTTAGCCACATTAACTGACATTTCATACTGACTTTTTTCGTACATTCTTAGTATCATTTGTTTGCGGCCGCGGACCAAACTGGCGGTGTTTCCTACCAGGGTGGAGTGGGGAAGCAGGCGGCACTGCTACTCTCTTCGAAATGCTCCATCGCCCTTCGACGGGACTCATCTAATGCGACTATGGGCGCATCAAAACCCTAGCTCCGGGTGGGATCCCGGCAAATCCTCCCCCCTGTGCTCTCAGGGTAGGACGTATGGGCCATGAGCTAAGGGTGAGGCAACCCCGACAGAAACCTCGAGTGCTGAAGACGGAGGTACTGGGCTGCACGGCGCACTCTAATAAACCATGGTACCACGCATCAACGCCAACCACGGCGAACGCAAGAAGAAGAAGTATCATTTTTTTTTTTTTTTTTTTACTTTGACTTTCAAAACTTTCACTTTGCCCTTAGATTTTTTTTCCTTTCTTTTTATTGCAAGTAAATAATGGATAAAACAATATGTGTTATTAACATATTGTTGTGTGTTCCTTTCTTGGACTTGGATTTTGATTTTGGTTCACTTTCATCAACTATTTCAAATTATTCTCAGTTGAGTTGCCTTTGGGGTTCCATGCTACATGCTCATCAATATCTATTTGTTCTGATACTATTTTGCACTCTTGTTATTCTCATTACTGTTGGGGGAGTAACACTGGGAAATGTAACCAAAAAGATTAAGAGTTTGAAGAAAAGGATTTCAAGTTTCTTGTTTAGAGAATTTTTTTCTGATTTGTATTTTTGACTTTGGCCTCAAAATATGTTTTCTTTTAATCCTAATTTTGCATTGAATTAATTAATAAAGCAATAATTTATATTTATTAACCTGTTGTTCTGTGTTAGCATTTTGACTTGAATGTTGAGTGTGGTTCATTTTGATCAGATAAATCAAAGTACGCTTTGCCGAGTTGCTTTTTGGGTTCCATGTTACATCGGAGATGGTATTGCATAATCATCAATATCTATTTAGATAAAAGTAATTTGCACCATTTAAATTATCCACACTGTTTGGGGAGTGATACTGGTAAATGTTGATAAGGAAATGTTACAAAATATTAACAGATACTTTTATAGGAAAAACAGAATTGGTGTTGTTTTCTATTACAAAACTCACTTTAAAGTTTTTTTTATTAATTTTTCTTTTCTTTCAAGTTTTACTTTGGGAGGGTGTTGAGAGTAGTTGTTGCAGCAAAACTGCATAAAACAATGTTAAAAAAGAGAGAAAAACTGACTTTAGGAGATGTTTTTAGTGTGATTTTTGTTTCCATGTTACACGCGTTATTTTGTTTATTTATGAACTTTGTCATAACTTTATGCACAAAGTTATAACTGGATTAGCTTTTTTTTTACAACATCATGTGAAGAACATTTGTATCTTTCTATTTACATCTCATTTGAACTTTCTGGTGGGCATTTAATTTTTGACACCTATGTCACAGTATGAGACCCAGCTTTGGAGAATGACCCTTGGAGGCTTACAAATTAATTAATGAGTTTGCTCATTAAAGTTGTCATTACAATCGATTTTTCGCAAACAGATTTAAAATTGATTGCATCATATTCTTCATCAAATTCTGAATCAAAAATATATACATATGTCATGTTTACTCTTAAAATGTGATTACAATTAACGAAAATAGATTAATTAATCTTACGATTAAAATTTAAGAAATCGATCCAAAAATGTTTTCATCTTATTCTTTATCATTTCCTGATTCCAAAAACATATAGATATGATAGCTAGGTTGTATTAAAAACAAGCTCAGAAAGTTAACAAGAATACAGAAAAGCACGCTTTCCTGCTTAGGCCCAAAAAAACCAAGTCGCGTAGGGCGAAATTACTACATTTAGTCAAGCTGTGGAAGTCACTGAATGAAATTGAACATAGTCCGCCGCTAGTGCAAAAGGCAGTGAAAGTGACGAGCCTGTTTGGCGCGGTAGCGGTTGCGCTGTGCTTCATAGCACTCTTTACTGTACCTCTCTTCGTTTTAACTTTCTGAGCGTGTTTTTAATCCAAACATATCATATCTATATGTTTTTGGAATCAGGAACCGACAAGGAATAAGATGAAATTATTTTTAAATTGATTTTGAAAATTTAATTTTGATCATAATTTTTATTTTTTTTTATTTTTCAGAGCTTGTTTTTAATCCAAATATAACATATTTATATGTTTTTGGAATCAGAAAATGATGAAGAATAAGATGAACGTAAATTGGGATCGTTTTATACAATTTTGTTTTTTACAATTTTCAGATTTTTAATGACCAAAGTCATTAATTAATTTTTAAGCCACCAAGCTAAAATGCAATACCGAAGTCCGGCCTTCGTCGAAGATTGGTTGGCCAAAATTTCAATCAATTTGATTGAAAAATGAGGGTGTGACAGTGCCGCCTCAACTTTTACAAAAAGCCGGATATGACATCATCAAAGACATTTATCGAAAACATGAAAAAAACCGTCTGGGGATATCATACCCAGGAACTCTCGTGTCAAATTTCATAAAGATCGGTCCAGTAGTTTACTCTGAATCGCTCTACACACACACACACACACACACATTCACACATTCACCACGACCCTCGTCTCGATTCCCCCTCAATGTTAAAACATTTAGTCAAAACTTGACTAAATGTAAAAAGAGAGACAGACAGACAAACAAAGAGAGGTAGGGAGAGAGAAAGAGAGAGAGAGTAATTCTTCTGGAGTGCAAAAAAGGAGAAAGAGAGAGAGACAGACAGACAGAGAGAGGGAGAGAAAGAGAGAGAAGAGAGAGAGTAGTCACCGACAGAGAGGGGAAGATAAAAGAAACAAGAAATTCCTACGTGGTAGGAAAAACACCCCCGTCAAAGGGAAATAATCTTCTCAGTTGGTGGCAGTGACTGAGTGAGAATGGTTATTTCCCTTTGACCATGAAGATGTCCCTCCATAAGTCCTTGTATAATTTTAATCCACCAATAACTCCCTAACCGTGTGTTTGACTGGTCCCAATTTTTGTAAGGACCGTCTCAGGGATGTATAGAACCTGTTCACCAAGTTTGGTGACGATCGGTCCGTTTATTCTTGAGATCTATATGCGAACACAAACAAACAAACAAAGACATCGAGCGAAACCTATACACACCCCTATACCGGGGGTGTAATGAAGAAAATCCGCTTGTGCCACGATATTGGAGTGCAAAATAGAGCGAGAGAGAGACAGACAGAGGGAGAGAGAGAGCGTGGTGACACGGGGTGGGACATGGTTACCGTGTGTGTGTGTGTGTGTGTGTGTGTGCGTGTCACGTGTCACGTGTGTGCGTGCGCACGCGTGTATTTGTGCATGCGTGTGTAAGTGTGTAAGAGTGAGAAAGACAAGTTGTTGTCACATCCTTACGCCATAATAAGTTATCACCTGTGACACCTTACTGTTTGGGACCGGAGGCGAGAGGGAATCACCTTACCTTTTCTTTTCATGTTTGCTAGTGTGTGTGTTTGCAAAAGTAAATTTTAAGGGTCTTAATTGCCTATATTGGACATGAATTGGTTTATACGATTCGAGTTTTTACGCCCTCACGGCTTTTGATGTATGCGTGTTTAGGTGGTATCAGCCATCTGCACTTATGGTAGAATGACCACCTTTAACATGCCATTGTGGTGACACGGGGGTGAGAGATGGATACCGTCTCTGTCTGCACATAAAGTTGACCCGTGTCCGTCCCGGCCCGGATTCGAACCAGCGACCTTTCGATCACAAGTCCAGTGCTCTACCACCTGAGCTACCCGGGCCCCCTGTGTGATTGCTCAACCTGTAAGTTGTTATATATGCCACCTTTTTATTGCCACCGATACGCTCTAAATATCATGAAAAGGAAAAGTAAGGACATTGGCAATCTACACATAAGAAGAGCGGTGAATAGTCTTGTAAAGCCTGGTGTCGTATTTGCAAGGAGAATTTTCAGTAAACGTAAAATAGTTATCCCAGTGTGTGTGTGTGACGGTGTGTGTGTGTGTGTGTGAGAAAGAGATAGGGAAACGTGTGTGTGTGGGGAGGGGGGAGTGCGTTTGTGTGCACATGTGTGTGTGTGTGTGTGCAAGAGAGAGATAGAGAGAGTGTTTGTTGGTGCTTTGTGTATGTGTGTGTATATGTATGTGTGTGTGTAAGAGAGAGAGAGAGACTGTGTGTGTATGTGTGTGCGTTTGTGTATGTGTGTTTGTTTGTAAACTGGTGTGTGTTCGTCTGTCAATGTGCGTATGAGTGTGTGTTTTGTGTGTACATACACTCAGTCTCACACATGCACACAGAAGCGCACACACACATGCAAACACAGAATCGGTAGATCGCTCTTTCTCTCTGAAACAAACAAAATCGAAAAAGACGTTGGTATGGCACGTTTCATGATATTGAGGATTGCAGTTTCCCCCTCACACACAATATTCCAAAATAATAAATAGTCAAACAGGGGCCAAAAAACAGTTTGCACCAAGAGTTCAACTTTTTATCTATCCAAAACAGTAAAAAAAATTATATGAACATTCGTATTTCCAAGATGATTGGTGTTCCAAGACGCTATATCCTAAAAACCCCAAAACATGCTTTTACAACTTCATTGCATAATAACTGCCCAAAGGTGCTGTTTAAAGCAACCATTGATAATAATTTTTAACATACTCCTTGAACACATTAAGAAAAATGGTTAACTTGCAAATAACGGGACAGCATTGATCAGAACAATGGTAAGATAAAGGACGCTACTTATATTTTGTACATTTTTTTATCTTTATCGTTTCCTGTAGACCTCAGAAGTTCTAGCCAGCTTAAGAAATCATTCTAAAATCGAAAAACAAACATCTATACATTTTGTACGCAAAGTAGATTGATATTTGACACAGTCACACAGACATACGTGGGCTATGGGGCAACCCTACCCCCTAAATTTGAAAACGGGGTCAATTTCTTAACTGCATGCATTCAGCAAAACAATCCCTAAAATTATTTTTTTTTTTCACAAATGAACTTATGACTTTAGAAAAGCATTCAAAAATGCATATATACAACGCTTTTTCTTTGGTCCCAATTCAAGGGGGTGTGCTATTCTCAGGTAACACTGTGAACGCTTAAATGAGACTTGGTCACATGTCAAAAAAAGTAATCCCCCCTGTTGGTCATGGTTGGTTGGTGGGATTTTTTTTATCTGAACCATTGGCAAGCATGAAATGTCATCAACATTAGGAAAGACATAGTATCTCCCATTGTCTTTTGCGCGCAAACACTTCACACAGATCTCCTCTCGATCTGGCCCATCGGGGAAATGGGTTGACTTGGGGATGATCACCGCCCTGTATCTCTCCACCTTTCCATCCATGCTGACAAAGTCAGCGGTCACAAAGTCCCCAACTTGAATGTCTCACTGTGGGACAAAGAACCTGGTTTTCACGACTGGCACCACATGGTTGGCTGACCACGCGGCATCCAGTGGCGTGTTGTGGGTAGACGTCAATTGGACATAAATTGG